>NC_090819.1:103335607-103421336 GCF_000390325.3 Nicotiana tomentosiformis | reverse complement strand
TAAGAAATACTCAAATCCGACCGCAAATTCCCTTTCAAAACTCGAAATCTTTATTGAAGAAGTTCTTCCAATTTTTCCCAATTTCAACCCCAAAAATCCGAAACTAAATGGAGAAAACAACTATGGATTAATGCAATACAACCAAAAACAAGTTAGGAATCATTACCCCAAAGCTTCCTCTGAAAATCCCTTGAAAAATCGCCAAATTTCGAGCTCTCAAGTCCAAAAATGAAGAATGAAACCAAACCCTCGAATTTCTCTTTTCTGCCCAGGCGTGACCGCACCTGCGCATAATTAGCCACATCTGCGCGACTGCAGGTGCGCACGTCCAAACCGCACCTGCGCTTTCCTCTCGCTTCTGTGCACCAAAATCCGTTTCTGCGGAGCCGCTGATGCGCACAATTTCTCCGCCCATGCGGAGACTGTCAAGTCCAGCACTTCTCGCACATGCGCCTCAATCTTCGCATCTGCGGGCATCACAGATGAGGAATTTTCCTCGCACCTGCGACCCCTGGCACTCCTCCACTTTTCCGCTTCTGCGCTTGCGTCTCCGTACGTGCGCTCTCGCACCTGCGGTCTCTTCACCGCTGGTGCGAAAATACCAGAAGCCTGAAGACTTAGCAGTAACACAAATCAAACTTTTAGTCTGTTAAGCACCCGAAACTCACCCGAGGCCCCCGAGACCTCAACCAAACATACCAACCTATCCTAAAACACCATACGAACTTAGTCGAGCCCTCAAATCACATCAACTAACGTTGAAACTACGCATCGCACCATGAATCAAACTTATAAATTTCAAATTTTTCAACTTCTAAAACCCATGCCGAAACCTATCAAATCAACACGGAATGACGTCAAATTTTGCAGGCAAGTCCCAAATAACATAACGGAGTTGTTCCAACTCTCGGAATCGCATTCTGACCCCGATATCAAAAAGTCCACTTCCGGTCCAAATCTCCAAAAATTCGACTTTCGCCATTTCAAGCCTAAATCAGCTACAGACCTCGAATTTACAGTCCGGACACGCTTCTAAGTCCAAAATCACCCAACGGAGCTAATGGAATCGACGGAACTCCATTTCGGAGTCGTCTTCACATAGTTCCGACTACGGTCAAAATCCTAAGACTTAAGCTTCCATTTTAGGGACTAAGTGTTCCAAATCACTCCGAAACAATCGGTAACCGAATTCAACCACGCACGCAAGTCAATACACATAATATGAAGCTGCTCAGGGCCTTATGCCGCCGAACGAGACTTAAATTCTCAAAACGACCGGCTGGGTCGTTACATTCTTCCCCTCTTAAACAAACGTTCATCCTCGAACGTGCTAAGAATCGCCTCGAAGTCTTGAAATCACTTAAAGTACATACCCAACACACACCCGTGGGTGACCCCACGTCACCCCAAATCCGCATAAGCCTGACGACACCATCTCAACTATAATTTATCCTTTCTGCCAACACCGATAAGCTTTAGAGTCAAAACAATTCTCACCTTTCATTTATCTTCAAAAGACCTGATTCTAAATCCATAACCGGTATCAGTCTCAACCAGCTATAACAACTCATGCCTACATCCACAAGGTACGACCACACAACAAGACACACTGCATATAGGCCCATATCCGTTAGCAACCCGTTTCAAACCTCCACAACGCTGACAATGATGCAAGAAACACGAAGACCTCATAACTATACACCCGAATCAATAAGTCACCACTAACACCACCGGGCACACACTCCGCAAGCCAAAACTCAAGAAGCACATAACGAAATTGACTAAATATGTAAAGAGAAACACATAAGATAAATATCAAACAAGCCCGACAGGAACAACTTCCTAACAATACCCTACTACGAATCAATTCAAAAGGAAAAATCAAAGTACATGAACAAATCATGAGGATCTCATCCTGGTATCACCCTCCACCGTGGCACGCAGCCCGACTCAAACATATCAAATCACATAGAGTTGCGAGGGTCTCACCCTCAACTCTGAATCACAAGTCGAATACACATCATACCAATGAAAATCTTCCACTAACTCAATTCTGCCAAAAAAACAATCTCAACACTTGCTAAACTCTCACCCTGGTAGAGTATCAAATCACAAATTATAACCAATTTACTCAGGAATCACATCAAACCTGCCATAATGGAAAATATGAATTCACTTCTAGTCTCGTAAATATTGAATAGAAACAAACGATAGACACGGGCTACCACTCATGGAGTCTCCCAACAGGGGTAAACACCTAAACATAATACTAAGTCATAAACTCACCCATAGATGGGACAACAAGTAGGGGAACTCGCCCCGATAAGCAGGACCGAATAAAAATACGAATGGTGCCTCTCTGTATCAAATCAAAAGCATACTTGTATGACATCATCTGGCGCATTGGCCTCTAGCCTACTATGCGAAACACATCAACGGGCCGGGCCTTCCCCTTTTGGGCGCCCTCTACTCACCTGAATACTCTGCTGTGACATGCATATCTAGAGTCTAGGACAATCTCTCACCCTGTGGAAGGTATCTTCACACTCGAAGCAACCTCTCTGCTGATGTGGCTGTGGGAACTGTGCAGTACGGGTACTCTGAAACCCATGAGCAACTGAAACACTATGCAAAGCCTGAAGTACAAACTGAACTGGCTGACCCACAAAACCTCTACCATGTCGTACCCTGCCTCTAAAATAAGGACCAGTAGATCTCTCCGGTCTACGAGGCCTCCTTACCTCCCTTTCCTCTCTCTCCTGATCTCGCATGTACTCTCTCTCGTGGCCTCGCCTATCTTCTCTCTCTTGGTCCCACATGCCCTCTACTCGGCGGGCGATCCCTACCACCTGCTAAAATGAAACATCTGACTCTAACTCACGAGCCATGCTGAACCGAATATCATGTCTGAGTCCCTCAATGAATCTACGGACACGCTCTCTAACTGTGGCGACCAAAGCAGGTGCATGCCTGGACAAATCACTTAATCTCACGACGTACTCTGACACTGACATAGTGCCCTGGCGCAGCTGCTCAAACTCCGCGCGCCATGCATCTTGAAGGGACTGAGGTACAAACTCTCTAAGGAACATCTCTGAATACCGAACCCATGTAAGTGAAGCTAACTCGGCCGGGCTACCCAACATATGCCCGCCACCACTGGTACGCCGCTCCCCTGAGCTGGAATGTAGTAAAAGCAACCCTGCTCGTCTCCACAATACGCATAGTATGGAGAATGCGGTGACACTCCTACAGAAAACCATGTGCACTCTCTGAAGTCAAACCACTAAATGTAGGAGGGTCATATTTCTTGAACCTTGCAAGTCTAAGCTGCTCTTCCTCAGGTGCTGCTACTCTGACCACGGGCTGAACTGGGACTACAGGATGTGTCGCCATGACGCCTGGAACCTGACCAATATGAACTCGCTGCTCTTGGGTGTGGGCAGCGAGAGTCTGGGTTCCTCCCCCGATCTGTGAAGTAGCTGGTGCAACCGGAATCAACCCCGCCTGAGCCAATGTACCAAACATGCTCAGGAACTGTGCTAAGGTCTCCTGAAGTCCGGGGGGAATAACAGGCGCCTCCGGTACTTGATCCCTAACTGGAACTACTGGCGGCTTCTCAGCTGCTACTCTAGTAGGTGCTCTGGCTGCGACACTTACTCCTCGTCGGCCTCTGCCTCTGCCTCTAGCGATACTTGCTCCAGGAGCAGTGTCGTCTATAACTGTAGCTCGTGTCCTCACCATCTATGAGAGAATGGAATGATAAAAGTTCAAACTCCAAGATCAATAAGCTCGCACGATAGGAATGAAAGAAATGAGATTGTCCTAAAAGTTTCGTAGCCTCTCGATGATAAGTACAAACGTCTCCGTACCGATCCGCAAGACTCTACCAAACTCGCTTATGACTCGTAGCACCTATGAACCTAGAGCTCTGATACCAACTTGTCACGACCCAATTTTCCCTCCGTTGGGTATCGTGATGGCACCTAGTCTTAGGGACTAGGTAAGCCTAACAATAATTAAAACAACAACATTATTTAAATAGAATCTCTTAAAAATTCCCAAAACCGGTGGTACAAGTCATAAGCTCTACAGAGTGTTTGCTAGAAAACTTCTAAATACAATTGTCCAGAAGTAAGGATAAACAGTGCAAAACGAAAACTGGAAGGTGACTCTGAAGCCTGCGAACGCAGCAGTAGGTTTACCTTGAGTCTCCACAACAATAGTCCACACAGCTAGCTAACGAACAAGTACCTGGATCTGCACAAAAAAATGTGCAGAAGAGTAACATGAGCACACCACAGCGGTGCCCAGTAAGTATCAAGACTAACCTCGGTGGAGTAGTGACGAGGAACAGTCAAGACACCTACTGGTCTAATAAACTGAACAGATATAAGCACATGAATAATAGAAGTATGATGTATACATAAAGACTATGCAATATGGCTCACAATACAGTAATGGCATTAAAGCTAGAAAACAACAAGTATCAGCGGAATATCATAGAAATGACGCAGACAAAGTAAATGGAACACAACCTAAATCCGGAATCACGAATACAGCAAGGACAAGTGATAACTCTGTAATTACAACCGCTTTTACATCAGGTTTTAGTCAACAACTCCACGAGGTACCTAACCTTGGACAATTCACAACTCACGGGTCTCAATACCTGAACCCTAACACTTGGCATTCTATGCCCTCATAACACCTCATGACCACACTGATGACTCGCGTGCCAATAGAGCCATTCTCACATAGAAGACAAGTAAACAAGGGTGAGCATCTATGCTCAACAATATCAAGAACACTTCTTATCTGATAAGAGTGCTTAACTACGTGTATGCTTGTTCAAGTGTCCTACCATAGTCCATATCAGCGAATAAGCATAAGGAAAACGAACGGACAGCACGTAGAATATTTTCTCACAGCTTTCACAAGATAAAGCTCACACAGGTATGTATACTACTTCACAAATATCAACAACAAGAATGCCTCCATGCCACAAATCATCACAAATCAATCCCTGACACAGCCCACCTTGTCTCGCCACGTGTGCAATAGTAACATAAATGCCCGCCTTGTCTCGCCACACGTGCATAATAATGTTCCCACCTTGGCTCGCCACATGCGCAACCCACACATATATATATCCCACCTTGTCACGCCGCATGTGCAAATATCAATAGTAACAATAGCACGGCAGAAACTGCGTGCAACCCCATAACAACAACCGCACGGTAGAAACCTCGTGCATCACAATAATAACAACCGCACGGCAGAAACCTCGTGTATCACCACAACAAATACAACAACAACAATGGCAATAATACAAAGTACGACAAGTAAATCAACTCAAGAACTTTTACAACACAGGAAAATGTGGGACCAAATCACAAGGAACAACCACAGTAAAGAATGATAGGCGTAAAGAGAACAACTCAATAAAGGGAAACTAAGGTGTATCAACGATCCCACAATATATATTTCAACAACAGGGAAACTAAAACGAGTCAAATAATTCCAAATAAAACAAGTCGACTAAGATATAGGATATCTAAAACTTCTTTTAAGGTTGAGGAATTTCTAAGGATTTTCAACAATTTAATTAAGGATAAGCAGCGGAAAGATAATCATAACCTGAATTTCAGACTGGACAAATTATAAGATGATACAATAATAATTTCAAATAAGGATAAGCAGTTATGAAAAGATAGCATGACAATAGAGGAGGTAAAATCTTCAGTTAAGTCAAATAGGCAATAATGAGCGAATCCTGAAAGCAATAAATTTTAATTAAAGCATGTAGAGGCGAAACTAGTAATTAGGAACTTAATCATATCAAGAACAACTTCATACTCAGTGAATATAAGGACCTAAGGATCCTAAAAGGCCAACTTTCCACAAATAAGTCCATGCACGCACTCGTCACCTCGTGCACACGGGCTACAATCAACATAGAAGACTCAAATCCTAAGGGGGAAATCCCCCACACAAGGTTAGGCAAGATACTTACCTCGAACCAAGCTCAAACAGTCCATAAGAATGCCCTTTCCTCAATTATCCGACTCTGAATGGTCAAAATCTAACCAAATACATTTGCATATCATGAATACAATGATAATAGACTCATCTAATTAATGAAATCAATATTTTAACAAAACTTCCGAAATTTGCCCTAAAAAGTCGACCCGGGCCCATGTCTCGGAATCGGGTAAAAATCACAAAATATGAATACCCATTCACTCACGAGTCCAACCATATAAGAAATACTCAAATCCGACCACAAATTCCCTTTCAAAACTCGAAATCTTTATTGAAGAAGTTCTTCCAATTTTTCCCAATTTCAACCCCAAAAATCTGAAACTAAATGGAGAAAACAACTATAGATTAATGCAATACAACCAAAAATGATTTAGGAATCATTACCCCAAAGCTTCCTCTGAACATCCCTTGAAAAATCACCAAATTTCGAGCTCTCAAGTCCAAAAACGAAGAATGAAACCAAACCCTCGAATTTCTCTTTTCTGCCCAGGCGTGACCGCACCTGCGCATAATTAGCCGCATCTGCGCGACCGCAGGTGCGCACGTCCAAACTGCACCTGCGCTTTCCTCTCACTTCTGCGCGCCAAAATCCGCTTCTGCGGAGCCGCTGATGCGCACAATTTCTCCGCACCTGCGGAGACTGTCAAGTCCAGCACTCCTCGCACCTGTGACCCCTGGCACTCCTCCACTTTTCCACTTATGCGGTTGCCTCTCTGCACATGCGCTCTTGCACCTGCGGTCTCTTCACCGCAGGTGCAAAAATACCAGAAGCTTGAAGACTTAGCAGTAACACAAATCAAACTTTTAGTCTGTTAAGCACCCAAAACTCACCCAAGGCCCCCGGGATCTCAACCAAACAAACCAACTAATCCTAAAACACCATACGAACTTAGTCGAGCCCTCAAATCACATCAACTTACGTTGAAACTATGCATCGCACCATGAATCAAACTTATAAATTTCAAATCTTTCAACTTCTAAAACCCATGTCGAAACCTATCAAATCAACCCAGAATGATGTCAAATTTTGCAGGCAAATCCCAAATAACATAACGGAGCTGTTCCAACTCTCTGAATCGCATTCCGACCCCGATATCAAAAAGTCCACTTCCGGTCCGAATCTCCAAAAATTCGACTTTCGCCATTTCAAGCCTAAATCAGCTACAGACCTCGGATTTACAGTCCGGACACACTCCTAAGTCCAAAATCACCCAACGGAGCTAATGGAATTGACGAAACTCCATTCAGGAGTCGTCTTCACATAGTTCCGACTACGGTCAAAATCCTAAGACTTAAGCTTTCATTTTAGGGACTAAGTATCCCAAATCACTCCGAAACAATCGGTAACCTAATTAAACCACGCACGCAAGTCAATACACATAATATGAAGCTGCTCAGGGCCTTATGCCGCCGAACGAGACTTAAATTCTCAAAACGACCGGCCGGGTCGTTACACCTTTCCCTCTCAAGTTGTCCACTTGGGAGTACCAGTCTAGACACTTCTAGAAACCCTACTCCAATTTGAAATGTACATGCATCATACTAAACCTAGTACGGGTTGAAGCGTTGTTAATGTAACAACCCGCTAATATGAGCCTTGTCCAAAGTCCGACGGGATTTCCACAGTCCCAATGGACACTATCATATTATGTGCATTACTTTGAGAAAATGTGCCAACGTGTTTATCATTATTGCGTAAGTAGTCAAATCTGGAGGGGGAAAGGGCTAACCTTTGTTTGTTTGCAGAAAATGAAGCACGAAATCCCCAGGTTCGGTATGGTCCAGAATATCCCGCCTTTGCTACTTGACTGGTAGAAAGACCTTGCGCTTTGTGACAAGAATCATGTAAGGAGAGTACTTGGTGACCTGCCATCTTTGTTGAATACTCAACCAAATAGGGAGCTGATCGAGGCCACCACTATGTTCTGGGACGAGAAAAGAGTTGTTTTTCGATTTGGAAATATAGAAATGAATCCTCTCCTAGAAGAAATAGGAGGTTTCGCCAAGTTGCCATGGGATAGTCCAGGATTACTGGTACCAGAGAATCGTACTCCCCGTGGTTTTCTGAAAATGTTGGGTTTTAAGAAGAATGACGAAATGCTCTGTCTAAAGAAATTATACATCCCTTTTGAGTTTCTCTACGAGTGATATGGGCATAGCAAGTCATATTGTCTTCACCATGATGAACTAGCCATTACTTCTTTAGGATGGGTGCACCACCGAGTTTATGTGTTCATTGTCTGCTTCTTGGGGTTGTTGATAATTCCAATGAAAGGAGGAAGGATCCATACTCGCTTAGTCATGATCGCCAGGACCTTAATGGATGGAATCGAAGGACAAACTTATGCTATCATCCCAATGATCTTAGTTAAAATGTACCACGCTCTAGATCGGTGCAAGCAGGGATTCAGACACTTTGAGGGTTGTAATCTATTGCTACAAGTCTGGCTGCTGGAACACTTTCAGATAGGCGAGTATCGTCAACAACTTCTACGAAGGCCACTAAATGACTACATAGCCAACCATCACCCAAAGAAAATGACATTTGTTCCAGACAGGTTTGCAAAGCCTGGAAATGCTGAAAGTTGGGTGCGTTTCTTCAGCAATCTGAAAGACGAGCAGGTGCATTGGATGTTCGAATGGTTTCCTAGTAATGAGTTCATCATCAGATCGAAGGGGACTACTCACTTGGTGCTGATTGGGCTGTGAGGTATCCACCCTTACGCTCCTATAAGGGTAATGGGAGAAGCTGGAAGAAAACAAGTCATACCTCGGGTTTACAATATGGTCCAGTACAAGGAAAATTTCAAGGGAGATGTCATTCCGTTCAAGTTCAAAGCGCAACACATGTGGAATTAAAAGATCATTGTGGAACGGGAAACTATTGAGCCAGATAGGTATCACGACGGTCATATATACTACAATCTGTCATGGCTAGAAGACGACGTAGCGAGGGACATCAAGCCGGGAGTCAATCTGAAGGATAGGGTCATAGATAAAGTGGCTGAGGCACAGGTTAAGTACAAGAGGCTACGCAAAAGGGTGTTCGAGTCCGATGCTAAACATCTGGAGCAACACAAAGTAAACATGGAAGCAATAAGGGAATGGAAAGAGATTGCCACTAAGTCAACAGAAAGATTGGAATGCCTGGAACAAGGACTGATGGATCTAGAAGGGAAGATGAGAAAGAGACTCTCGGATTGTCAATGCATGGACGACGATGAAGGAGGAAATCTGGCAAAAGCTTACTTACTGTTGGATATGCGCGATCTGGGAAATCTGATTGATGGGGTCAAAAGAGCCAAGCATGGAGAAGGTCCTTCATGGACCCAGTAGATTAGGAGATGATGTCCTTTACTGCTTTCTAGCTTAGATTGGATTTCGATGTAATAAGGCTAAGTACCATTAGTAACTTTATTATATTATTGTTGATTTAGTGAAAGTTTGTTTTGGCTCATTTTCGCATTAATGAAATGAAGCAAATGTTGGCACCAATTTTCTCCAAGTCTATGTGTCGCTTAGGCCTACCTCAGGCACAATGGGGTGCCCAAATTAGGACTTGAATTATTGCATGACTTTGCGAAATATGTTTAAATATTGCGAACACTCTTTTATTTCACCTAACTGACTTGGTTATCTTTTGCTTTTTTTCTTTCTTTTTGATTACTCCCATTCCCGAAGGTTGATTCGTGCATACTGGCATCATCAGCATACCACACTAGCTCCAGAGGCCCTCCACATCCTCCTCCACCGAGCGACCAGAAAAGCAAAAACAAGGGTAAAGGGAAAATGGATGATTTAAGTGGTATCCGGAAAAACAACGCTGTTGTGGCGGAAAATGTTGAAACTTCAGATGGTAGAAGTACTTTGGGGAAGAATGAGTTGGTCTTATGTTTGGAGCAGAAAATCTTGGAACTACAGGGCGAGCTTGAGCAGGTCCAAAATTTGGCAAACCTCTCCCTTACTCTCAATGTTCCCGACATCAAACAGCAAAACCCGACTACCCAGAACCAAACACCACCACAAAATGCACAAAATCAAAATCCACCGCCCATAATTCCAAATCCTCCCGCACAACACCAGTATCATAATCCCGCACCTCCCCAGAACCTTAACCCACCACCAGTGCAAACCCCTTAATAACATCACCAACATTTAGTTCAATACCCGCAAACCATCACTTATCACACTCTCCAAAATGCACCACAGCCTACTCCTGATCCCCAAAACTCGACCAACGGCCACCCGTATACCCAAGTTTCAGGAACTCATCAAAGCAATCCGATATATGTGGAAACCTTACCCCACACCCTACAGAAAACCCTATACATACCTAAACCAACTGAGAAGGACCTGCTCATTAGAACATGGAAGAGGAAGTCAATAAGCTCATAGGGAGAGTCCAGAGTGTTGAAGGTGGGAAAGGCATTGAAGGTCTAAACTATGAGGACATGTGTATTCAGCCGGATGTGGAATTGTCGGAGGGTTACAAACCTCCCAAGTTCGAAATGTTCGATGGTACTGGTGATCTGAAGGTACATCTGAGAACATACTGCAACAAGCTTGTAAGAGTGAGTAAAAATGAACAAATCCACATGAAACTGTTCATGCGAAGCCTTACCGGAAATGCTTTGTCTTGGTATATCAATCAAAACCCAAAGAAGTGGGTTAATTAGGTGAGTATGGCATCAGATTTCATGGATAGGTTCAGGTTCAACACAGAAATGCGCCAGACATTTTCTACATTCAAAACCTCAAGAAGAAGCCGACAGAAACCTTCTGCGAGTATGCTACTCGTTGGAGATCAGAGGCCGCAAATGTAAGGCCAGCACTCGAAGAAGAACAAATGAACAAGTTCTTTGTTAGAGCACAAGATCTACAATATTATGAACTATTGATGGTCATCAAAAATCACAAGTTCTCAGACATCATCAAGTTAGGGGAAAGAATAGAAGAAGGAATCAAGAGCGGGATGGTAACTAATTTTGATGCGCTGCAAGCCAAAGAAGAAAGAAGTGAGTGTCGTGATGGTAGCCCAGGGCCCTAAGTCTCCCCTCACATACCAAACACCTCCACCCACATATCAACCTTCACCACCAAAATACCAATACCCTGCCACCACCTACCATACCGATAACACTCAACATGCATATTACCATTCACCTCCACTCGCCCGCCAAAACTACCCAAAGCCACGTCCAAATTTTGACCACAGACCACCTAGACAATACACCCCAATTGCTGAACCCATAGCCCAACTGTATGAGAGACTGAAGGCTGCTGGTTACGTCACCCTTATTCCTATTATTGTTGTGGAAAATCCCTCCTAATGGATCAACGCCCAACAAAATATGTGCTTATCATTCAGGCATGAAGGGTCATACCATTGAGGAGTGTCGCACGTTGAAATACAAGATTCATACGCTGATCGACACTAAGGTTATACAAGCAAAGGAAGTTGCACCAAATATTCGCAATAACCCTCTCTCAAATCACATAGGTGAGGGAGTGAACGTGATAGAAACTGATAAGGAGTGGGATCAGGAAAGGTCCATTGGACGTATTCGAGAGGGAGATGCTCCTAAAACATCTCCGGTCACCCTCATGCCAGTTTTGGTACAAACCCAAGCCCCATTTGAAGTTGAGGTAGCTACACCCTTCACTGTAATGGTAGCTCCCACACCATCTTACAAGTCTGATGCCATCCCTTGGGATTATGTTGCAGAAGCAAGGAGAAAGGGATGACTAGGACTGGAAGAATTTACACACCTGAGAACTTGGGAGGAATGAGAAAGGAAGCTGCACCTAAGCCGCCTGTTGTTGAGACTGGCATGGACAATCTCTGGAGGAAGATACAAGCAAGGGAGTACTCTGTTGATGAGCACCTGAACAAGACTCCTGCTCAGATATCCATCTTATCACTGTTGCAAAACTCAGACGCGCACAAGAATGATTTGATAAAGGTGATAAGTGAAGCTTATGTACCCGCCAACATCACTAGTTGAGAGATGGCTAACATGGTCGGATTGGTACTGGAGAGCCACAAAATCACTTTCCATGAAGATGAGTTACCACCAGAAGGACTGAGTCACAACAGGGCGTTGCACATCACAGTGCAATTTGAGGATAAGTTCATCACCAGGGTCTTGATAGATGGAGGTTCGAGTCTGAACATATGCCCACTGACCACTCTAAAGAGATTGAGTAAAGGCATGCGCGAGATACGAATGGGAAGCATGAATGTGAAGGCATTCGATGGATCTCAGAGAGCCACTATCGGAGAAATCAACCTCGATCTACAGATGGGTCCAACTTGGTTTGATGTGAAGTTCCAAGTGCTAGATATATCTGCTACTTACAATCTATTGTTGGGACGGCCATGGATACATGCAGCCGGGGCAGTGGCTTCAACTCTGCACTAGGCTGTGAAGTTCGAGTGGAATCATCAGGAGGTGATCATTCATGGAGATGGAAGCAACCCCATCTACACCAATCAGACCGCTTCAGTCATCGAGAACAGGAGAAAGTTGGGTGGAGAAACATATCACCACATTGAACGAGTGGACGCAATTGAAAAGGATCGATGGTGGAGCAAGAAGATAGAAAGTATATTATTGTGGACAGGATATGAACCAAGCAAGGGTCTTAGTAAAAAGCTTCATGGGATTACCAAACCCGTACAACCACAGTATCATGGCACGACCTTTGGACTCGGATATGAATATACATGGCAAGAATATCAGGATTGGACACCACCGTGGCGTGCCCCTTATTATCTGCTGGAACAACCTGTACCACCTTTGCACCAGACATTCCATCAGGCTGACATGATGTGGGGATCTGAGGAAGATGAGGTTTTGGCTGGCATGAGGAAGTTGTTTCTAGATGAAGAAGACATGGGCTGCAGTGCAATTGTTGAGGAGGAGGAGGAAGACCTTACTATTCATACAATGGAAGAGGGAGCTGCTCTCAAAAACTGGACCGCTGCACCCTCCTGGGCTCGCCGAGTTCCTAGGTAGCCTGGCAAATTAGCATGAATTATTTTCAAATAGTTTTGAGCATTTAATACATTTTCAGTATTTTGTTTTGAAATAATTACTCGAGACATCGAGTCTTATTTGTTGACATTTAAAGTTTTAATGCATTACTGCTTTCCATATTTATTATTATCTTTCTACATTCTTTTTAGCATAATTATTACATATCCCAATGAGCCTACAACTGTGATATGTAATGAGACAATGCAGCATAAGGATAGTGATTCGGAAGATCTGGAAGATGATATAATACCTGAGGAAATTGTCAAAGAAGTAGAGAACTTTGAAAACAAACCGAAGTCTAATCTGGAAGAAACTGAGGCCGTTAACTTAGGGGATTCTGAAACAGTCAAGGAAACTCGTATAAGCACTCATCTATCACAGTCAGAGAAAGAAGGGTATATCAGGTTCCTAAAGGAGTATGAGGATATCTTTGCATGGTGCTATGATGATATGACTTATTTGAGCACATCCATAGTAGCTCATAAGCTACCCATCAATCCCATGTGTCCACCGGTAAAGCAGAAGCTCAGAAAGTTCAAGTCAGATATGAGTTTGGAGATAAAAGAGGAGGTCACCAAGAAAATCAAAGCCAAGGTTCTCCGAGTGGTCGAATACCCAACATGGTTAGCCAACATTGTGCTAGTTCCAAAGAAGGATGGGAAGGTTAGATTATGTGTCGATTACCGAGATCTGAACAAAGCAAGTCCTAAGGATGATTTCCCGCTGCCTAACATACACATACTGATTGACAACTGCGCCAAGCATGAACTCCAATCCTTTGTGGATTGCTTCACAAGATACCACTAGATTTGGATGGATGAGGAGGATGCCAAAAAGACCGTCTTTATCACACCATGGGGAATATATTGCTATAAAATGATGTCGTTCGGTTTGAAGAATGCTGGGGCCACCTACATGAGGGCCATGATGACTATCTTCCACGACATGATACACAAGGAAATAGAGGTGTACGTGGATGATGTTATCATCAAATCTAAAAGGAGTTTGGATCACATAGAAGACCTTAAGAAATTTTTTTATCTGCTTGGAAAATACAACTTGAAGTTGAACCCTGCAAAATGTGCCTATGGAGTCCCTGCTGGAAAGTTGTTAGGCTTCATCGTGAGTCACCGAGGTATCGAGTTAGACCCGTCAAAAATCAAAGCTATCCAGGACTTGCCACCGCCAAAGAACAAAAAAGATGTGATGAGTTTTCTATGGCACCTCAATTATATCAGCCATTTTATAGCACAATCAACAGTGATATGTGCGCCAATCTTCATAATGCTGAGGAAAGATGCTGCAACAAGATGGACTGAAGAATGCCAGAATGCCTTCGACAAAATCAAAAAGTATTTATCCAACCCCGTGTTGGTCCAGCCAGAACCAGGGAAACCCTTGCTGCTTTATCTGTCTGTGTTGGATGGGGCCTTTGGTTGTGTTCTAGGACAACATGATGAAACTGGGAGGAAGGAGAAGGCGATATATTACCTGAGAAAGAAGTTCACGCCTTACGAAGCTCGGTATTCTTTATTGGAACGCACCTACTGTACTCTGACATGGACAGCCCAGAAGTTGAGACATTATTTCTGTGCGTACACTACATATCTCATATCAACGATGGATCCGCTAAAATACATCTTTCAGAAACCCATGCCTACGGGTAAGTTAGCAAAGTGGAAGATATTACTGAGTGAGTTCGACATCGTCTATGTAACTCAGAAGGCAGTCAAAGGGCAAGCATTGGTGGATCACTTGGCAGAAAATCCCGTGGAAGGAGAATACAAACCATTGAAAACGTATTTTCCCGACGAGGAGGTATCATTTGTAGGAGAAGATATTACCGAGGCATACGATGGTTGGAGGATGTTCTTCGACAGAGCAGCAAACTTCAAAGGAGAGGGTATCAGAGTTGTCTTAGTATCAGAAACCGGTCAACACTATCCAGTATCGGCAAAACTCAGGTTTCCGTGCACCAACAATATGGCGGAATATGAGGCCTGCATCCTGCGACTCAGGTTGGCCATTGATATGAACGTTCAGGAGTTGCTGGTAATCAGAGATTCTGATCTATTGGTGCACCAGATTCTAGGAGAATGGTCTATGAAGAACACCAAAATATTGCCATACTTGCACTGTGTACAAGAGCTGATCAAGAGATTCACAAAGATAGAGTTCAAGCATGTTCCAAGGATTCAGAATGAGTTTGCAAATGCATTAGCCACTTTATCTTCCATGATAAAACACCTAGACAATAATTTCATCGATCATATCCCAATAGGATTTCATAAGCAGCCAGCTTATTGTGCGCACGTTGAAGAAGAAATTGACGGAAATCTGTGGTTCCACGACATCATAAAATACTTAGAAAAGGGAGAATATTCAGAGCACGCTACACACACTTAGAAGCACACGCTTCGAAGATTGGCCAACTATTTCTTTCGAAGTGGAGGAATTTTGTATAGAAGGACTCCTGATTTGGGATTGTTGCGATACGTCGATGTGAAGGAGGCGTCAAGATTGCTCGAGGAAATACATGACGGAACTTGCGGACCCCACATGAATGGTTTTGTTCTGGACAAGAAGATATTAATAGCAGGATATTTCTGGATGACTATGGAAACAGACTGCATCAAATATGTTCAAAAGTGTCACCAATGCCATATACATGCTGATATGATACGAGTGCGGCCCAACGAACTCAATGCAACAAGTTTGCCCTGGCCCTTCTCTTCTTGGGGTATGGATGTTATCGGACCAATTGAACATGCTGCTTCAAACGGACATAGGTTCATTCTGGTGGCTATAGACTACTTCACAAAATGGGTTGAAGTTGCATCCTATAAGGCTGTAACTAAGAAGGTCGTAGCAGATTTTGTTCGGTACCGCATCGTTTGTCGATTTGGATTACCTAAGTCAATCATTACTGACAATGCTGCCAATCTCAACAGTAACATGATGAAAGCTATGTGTGAAACATTCAAGATCAAGCATCGGAACTCTACAGCATACAAGCCACAGATGAATGGAGCCGTAGAAGACACCAACAAGAACATCAAAAAGATATTGAGGAAAATGGTAGACAATTACAAATAATGGCATGCGAAGCTACCGTTTGCTTTGCTCGAGTATCGCATCACAGTTCGTACATCCACTGGGGCAACCCCCTATATACTGGTTTATGGTACTGAAGTCGTTATTCCCGCCGAAGTAGAAATCCCTTCCTTAAGAATCATGCAGGAAGCCGAACTTAGCGACGCAGAATGGGTACGGAGCCGGTATGAACAACTAGCTCTCATTGATGGAAAAAGAATGAACGCAGTATGTCACGGTCAACTCTACCAGAACAGAATGGCAAGGGCTTTCAATAAAAAAGTCAGGTCAAGGAAATTCACACTGGGCAATTGGTGTTGAAACAGATCTTCCCACATCAGGATGAAGCAAAGGGGAAATTCTCACCCTAACTGGTAAGGCCCTTACATGGTTCACCGAGTATTAACAGGAGGGGCACTTATACTTGCAGAAATGGATGGAAAGATTTGGCCAAAACCTATCAATTCAGACGCAGTCAAGAGATACTATGTTTAAGATTATGTACGCATTTTCTCTTTGATGTAACTGAACTACGCTTGACCTGATTCCCATTTAAGAGGGGATACGTAGGCAGCCCTCCCTGTGGGTTTGGTCACATCATATTAAAATCTTCATTCCCCCTATGGTTAGAAACTGGGGCAGGATATCGAGTTTGCCCGACCTCATCATGTTTGGAATTGCCAAGGAATGTATCGCAGGAAGTATGCACTTAAACTGGGGCAGAATTTTGAGGAGGATCCTCAAAATTCCGAGTCAAAGAGGTTGCAATGTCTCAAAAGCGTGTCACAGTCATCAATTCAATAAATTATTTGCTCTCGTGCATTATCACATATTTCAAACAACTACATTTTCATAAATAATTTATCAAACGCATATTTTTCAAAAATTTTGTTTTTATAGCAGCCAGACGTTACTCGGGGTGACTCAAGCAAGGACTTCAGACGAAAGCAAAGGCGAAGCAAGGAATCAAGAGCACGAACCAACCTTTCCCCCGCAAAACTCACAATTTTTCTTTGGATGCAGACACAATGAACATAACAGGAACGTCCGCAAATACATACACACAGCAAGATCACTATCTTCACACCGACAAAGGTCACCAAACGCAAACACATCAAGCTAAGAAATGCTTTATTCTCTCGCATTCAGTCATTGTTTTTCTTGCATAGGGCTAAGCATTGCCCTCATCATTACATAAGGCTAAGCACTGCCTTCTTTTGCATGAGACTAAACATTGTCTCTACTCATTGCATAAGGCTAAGCGTTGCCTTTCATTGCATGACGCTAAGCACTGCCTCTACATTACATAAGGCTAAGCACTGCCTTTCTTTGCATGAGACTAAACACTGTCTCCATTTCTCGCATGAGGCTAAGCATTGCCTCCATTATTGCATAAGGCTAATCGTTGCCTTTTGTTGCATGAGACTAAGCATTTCTTCACATTGCATAAGGCTAAGCATTGCCTTTCCTTGCACGAGACTAAGCACTATCTCCATTCCTTGCACGAGGCTAAGCATTTCCTCCATTATTGCATAAGGCTAAGCACTGCCTTTCCTTGCATGAGACTAAGCATTGTCTCCATTCCTAGCACGAGGCTAAGCATTGCCTCCATTGTCCCATAAGGCTAGGAATTGCCTTTCCTTCCATGAGACTAAACATTGTCTCCGCTCTTTGCATCGAGCTAAGCACGGCCCTCATCTCATACAAAACTAAACCTTGTCTCATCTTATTATCGCATATGACTAAGCATTATCTGTTTCCTCTATCAAATGATCGATATCGCCGCATCTTTGCATCTCATGGGCTGAAACATTGACACATTATCCGAAGGCGTCATAGTCTGAGGACATCATCCTCATAGCCCGAAGACATCATGCCATGGCCTGAGGATCTCTCGAAATTGCATATCATTATTCAAAGGCGTCATAGTCCGGAGGCACCATCCTCATGGCCCGAGGACACCATTCCATGGCCTGCGAATCCCTTATCATATGCTTCATGGTCCAGGACATCATGGTCTAAGGACATCATCATCATCGTCCGAAAGACAACTCTCATGGTCAGAAGGGAATCTGCATCATGTTTAAGTTTATGCAGTAACCCCATATATTCACGTGCATCGTGTTTTGGGTTTTGCGGGTAACTCAGGAGGTAACCGTTCTACAAACAGGAGCCATTTTCGCTCTGGTTTCCATTCACAACATTCACATCCTTTGACTACATCAAACGTAACCGATGATCAATAATTGATTTCCTTTTGTTCTATAACCGTTCAAATATTTGCCTCATACACCCGTAACGTTCAAATTTGCATTCATAGCGCCACCAGAAATTATCCGGTATTCACGACACTATCACATCCAAAAGATCTTTTGAAACACACGACCAATCTTATAATAACTCCATCGGTTTCGTTCGGCGTTGGATCCAGAACTACACACGACCTGATTCCCGTAACACTAGGGATATGTAGGTAACTCAAGAACCAGGGTTCGACCCCGTTTTTTAAAAATACATCATTCCTCACTCACTTCACACAAAATTGGTCATCATTTTCTTTACCCGATAACTTTTTCATCATTCTCGGCTAAAGAGAGGCAGCTGTTGATACACAATTTTTTTCTCATATTCTTTTTAATAGTATATATACTTTCAAAATATAATTTTGCATCATTACTTAATTTACAAGGGTTATACAAGTATTTTCTATAATTTGTATAATTTTTAAAACTTTAAAATTGATTTTCATGCATTTTAATTACTTGAATATGCATTAATTACCCCTTAAATTATTTTGTGATGACTTAATCATCCAAATTTATCATTTACACCCACATATATGTTTTACAACATTTTTACTTCATTGCATATGATTACATTTGCATTTTTAACTATTTACACAATTTTTGCAAGAATAGCCTACATTCTATACATAATTATATTTATTATTTTATTTATGTTAGAATAACATTTTATATTTTTATAATGTTAAGCTATAATTTTCCAGCATTTTACTGCATAAATACTATTTTTATTTTTTATTAATCACTTTTATAAACTATTGATTCATAAATTTCGTATATTTAATTTTTATAGCCCAATGAAGGGCTAATTTTTGGACCAAACAGACCCAAATCCCTGGCCCAATCTCTTTAGCCCAAACCAAACGACCCTTTTGATCCAGCCCGGTCGCGACCCATTGAACCAACCCGCCCCGCTCGAGTTTTAATCTTGGCCGTTGATCTCTCAAGATCAACGGCCCACAACTACCCTACCATTTTTAATAACCCAACCCCAAACCCTAATCTCCATTCTCCTACAGACCGCCGCCCCCGTTTCCCTCGTCTCTCCTCCTCCCTCCTTCAAAAACCCTAGCCGCCTTCACCAACTTTCTCCGAATCCGATTAATTCATGGATTCCTGCCATGATTCACTTACCTTTTATGGATTATCTCGTTGTTCTTTACAAGATTATGGTATTACATAGTACTTTCCTCATTTTTGGCAAGCGCCAATCTTTCGAATCAAGAGAAATCAGACTCACTCCTCAGGATTCAGATGATTTTTCGTCTATATACACTCATGGCAAGATTATATGGGTCTGATTTACTAAGAATCTTCGGCCAATCTGAGATTCTGGGCAGAACTAGGGTTCGCCTAATTTTTCTCCTAATTTGGTTCTAAATCGATTCTGCATGTTTTTCTTTCCTTATTTATGTTTGATTGATTATATTTTCTTGTTTGTTTGTTCAATTTCCATTACTATATAAACCCATCCCCCAACTCCCCTAGGAGATGGAGAAAAATCCCAAAAGAAAACTATTACTGTTCTCTTATTCTTTCTTGTCCTATACTATTTTGAGGCTCAATCTTTTGGCCGGCTGAAAGCCAAGGCCACCGGAATTCAATTCTCGAACCTTTCTCAGTGTGAGCATTGCCCGGGGTTCGTTTGAAACCCTTGGGAACTCTGACGCACTGAGATTCTTGGGTTCTACTGCTCGTTTTGCTATTGATATTGAAGTGTTGCTGAAATTACTCCCCTTATTTACTTGTTCGTCTGTAACTGGTAAAGTAGCTACGACTCTTGCAATTTCATTTTTTGTTTCTTCTCGTTTAAATTCCTGCTCTGCATATCTATGTCTCTGAGAATTTGTATGAACCAATATGTCATTATATGCTTTGAAACTCTTCTTGAGGCTCTATACCTTCTAGTATCCTAACTTGCATATTTGTTGCCTTGATTCTTCCTTCTTAAGCCTACTTGCTAATGTATGTTCTCGAATGCTCATTACTGTTCCCTATTCTGAGTGTGGTTTCTTGCCTTGTTCTGTAATCTTGTGATGAGTCGAGTCATGCCCAGAACCTGTTCTAAATCTTGAGTCATTCATGCGCGACTTGATACTTTTCTAAGAAT
This sequence comes from Nicotiana tomentosiformis, assembly GCF_000390325.3. Classification (NCBI taxonomy): domain Eukaryota; kingdom Viridiplantae; phylum Streptophyta; class Magnoliopsida; order Solanales; family Solanaceae; genus Nicotiana; species Nicotiana tomentosiformis. Next base: position 103,400,745 of record NC_090819.1, on the reverse strand, counting down.
TAACTCCTGATCATGTTATTAGCCCAGGCATGCTTTCCCTGCTACTTGTGAACTAATGCCTGCTCCCTGCCTTGTCATGTACCTTTGTGATGAATCCATGCATATGTTTCAGACCTTGTTAAGTCATTCATGTCCAACCTGCTAAGTTTTAATGTTGTATTGATTAGCTAGGGCATGCTTTCATGTCATTAAGTTCTAATGTATGCTCTGACTTATGCAATCCTATTTGAGACCTTAGGGAAAACCTCATGTCTAGTCTCTTCCCTCATATGTGATTAAGCCTAGTGCAGGCTAGTCTTGTTAACCTATATTTGACATATCCTTGCCCATTGTGAGTCCTGGTGCTATTTAAACCTTCGTGTATGATTGATAATTTTAAAGTCTTCATGCCCAGTTGATTGGATTATTACAGACTATGTTCATTAGCCTGTTTTTATCATATTTTCACTAGACCCTCATGCTAGAAATCTTACTTGTTTCCGTCTGTGATTTTGCAAGATTCCTCTGTCAAGATTGTGTTTAAGTTAACCTTAGATCATATTATATCCTAAAACTTTATTTGGGGTTGTCTGTTGGTTTTGTGATGTTCCATCTTGTCTTCTGAACTTCTAGCATCTTATGTGTATAACTCTGTGTGATCTCATCTACCTGCTCTGGTTTAAACTACAGTTAGTTGCAGTCCTAAGAATTAAGTGTGTGGACTTCGAGTGGTTTGATTAATTTATGAACAACTTGTTACCTATGTGGTTAAGTCTAGCATTGCTGGGTAAATTGATTCCCCCTTTCAGACTTGGTATGGGTTTGGGTTCGAGTCATGCAGCTGATACACTCTAATGTCCTGGGGTGTACCTACACCTGGGTTTACTATTTTTTGTGTGAAGAAGGAGATCACTGAAGACCTTGAAGTTGTTGGGTTATTCCTCTTTGGACCTGCTCTGCTTATTGGGCTTGTACTCATTCAGCTTGTAATATTCGAGCATGTACTCTTCATTTTAGGCCTATAATGATTTGTAAACAAATAATTGGGGCGTTAGTGGAACTGGGGAAGGGGTGTGATTTATTCTTACATAAGGGGTAGAGAACATGCCTATAGGGTCTACGTGCTTTATTTGCTACCTTGTTTAACTTGCTCTACTTCTGCACGCTAGTAGAAATCATGTCTATAAGAATCGCACACACCTCACCTAATTTTGTCTAATACTCGCACACTATCTCAAACCTGTTAGTAATTGCTATACTTGATTTCCATATTATTACTATGCGTTTAGACAGCATGCCTATAGGATGTATAACACATGTTTTGTCAACCTAGAAATCATGCTTATAGGACTTCAAATAATTAATTGGTCTATTGCTTCTATTACTTTTAGGGTACTGCCCATCTAGATATCATGACTATAGGACCCTAATCTTTTAATCAACTACTTCTATTGTTTTCATTACACTGCCCCGCCTAGATGACATGCCTATAGGAGTAAAGTGTTGTAAAATCAATTTCAGTTATCAACTACTAGAAATCCTGCCTATAGGATGTCATCACTTGCCTAAGAAGTATGTCTATAAAATCAGCACTGATAATTTGGAATTCTGAGATCATTTCACTATCTTATTGCGCAAACAATTAGAAATCGTGCCTATAGGACTTGCAATGCCTTTAATCTACAAGTTCGTTAGTTTAAAGCTTCACTGCTGCCTATCCAGTGCTGGAAATCAGAATCACATAGAAACTATGCCTATAGGACTTAATAGCTCTAATGCATTTGAAATTGTCTACTGCCTAATTGCCCGCGTGCATTTGTTGTTTATGTGTGGAGGTTAACTTGAGCCTTTAATTATACTCATGTGTAGTCCTACATTTTTTTGAATGTGTGCTAGTTTTATCATTTTGAGCATCCTAAGTGAAGTCTAGAACCACCCAAATAGAGGTCCAAAGCCTCATGGACCATAGGTATGGGACGGGTAGTGCACGAATAGGGTACGCCCTAGAATTGAATTAGAGCTCCTTTAAATAAACAACTTTAACATAGTAATCGGGTAGAAGGAGATGATAATCTGTGCCCGCTGAATAATATGAGCAACCCCTATCTCAAAGGAGTTGCGAAGTATTATTTATGTTGCACGGGGTGATCCTTTAGGCTAAAAAACTTAGGACCCCCCCCCCCCCTTCTTTTCTTTATGTATTTGTTATTTACACTTAGTCATCTAACATAGATCAATGTAATTGTATCCTTGTAATCATTAAGATTTTTGCCGATTCTCACGTGTTCTAATAAGACTCTTCGGCTTCTAAATTTCCCTTTATTTATTTGGTCACCTAGCCTAATTACGTAATCCACATAATTTAAAGTACGGCCGGGACCCACAGTTATGGACCTCGAAGAGTGCCTAACACCTTCTCTTTGAGGTAATTTGAACCCTTACCCGATCTTTGGTGGCACAGACTAGTCAAAAAGAGTTATTTGCAAATAGGTGCCCAAACGCACCTCAAAATCGTTAGGTGGCGACTCTTCTCTTTTAATACCCATTTAAAAGAGTTGTCACACGTCGAAACCCGCTTTTGCAAGAAAACGGGGCGCGACACTCGGGACCTCATCCGAATATACCAATAAGTCCCGTAACATATCACGTACTTACTCGAGGTCTCGAATTACATCGAACAACATCGAAATTATAAATTGCACATCGAATCGAACTTATAAATTTTCCAAATTCTATATCTTGTGCCGAAACGCGTCAAATCAATCCGGAATGACTTCAAATTTTGCACACGAGTCATAAATGACATAATGGAGCTGTTCCAAATTTCCGGAATCCGATTCCGACCCCGATATCAATAAAGTCAATTTCCCGGTCAAACTTCCAAACCTTCAATTTCTTACTTTCGCCATTTCAAGCCATATTCAACTACGGACTTCAAAATAAATATCCAGACATACTCCTAAGTCCGAAATCACCATACGGAGCTATTGGAACCATCAAAACTCCATTCCGAGATCAAATACTAAAAAGTCAAACTTGGTCAACTCATCGAATTTAAAGCTTCAAACATGAAATTCATTCTTCCAAACTAATTCCAAAACACCTGAAAAACCAAAACCGACTATTCACACACGTCATAATACATCATATGAAGCTATGCAAGACTTCAAATAGTTGAAAGGAGCGTAAATGTTCGTAACGACAAGTCGGGTCGTTACATACTCCCCCACTTAAATATATGTTCGTCCTCGAACATGCCAAGAGTGGTTCCTAAACCTTCAAATCACTATTCCACCTTACCGCGCATATACCCGGGGGTGATACCACATCACCCTTTTCCATATAGGCCTGACAATATAACATAATTGAAAATCATTAATTTAACTTTAGCCCATAAACCTTGGACCCCAATTTCTAACATCTAAAATTCTTTTCAAGACCTGAATCTCACATCTACACACTGTATAAATCTGAACAATCTGTATTAAGCCTTAACTGTAATCCCAGATGTAATCACATTACATACTACACAACTCGCATACTCGCAGCACCATTTTCGATCACAGTAACTACTCAAAACCAACCTGGTACTAGTATTAAACCCCATATCAAACAAAACCTCGTTCCCAAAACCTTCGTACACTGCCGATAATGAAAGAAACACGCTGAATCTAAGCCGACTTTCGATATTATCCTCCCAAATATACAGTAATAAAACTTGATAGTACCCATTCTAGGTCCAATGACCTTATATTATCAAACACAACTATTCCACAGACATGCCACACCAATATAACTCAAGCCACAAACTGCACAATCCGTGCACCCAAAAATAGGAAATGTCTCGAAGAAGAGAACCGTTTCGCAAGTTCAACAAGCACCACTACAACCGCAATGCTATGAGCTCATCATACATAGTAGCACCAAGACACACGAATCTAATAACGGTAACCGGCTCTCATAGAGATCACATTAACATCAACCGTACGGACAACTTACGTGCTATAATATCAATATCTGGACCCGCACGGACAACTCACGTGCCAATAACATAAATGTATGTATTCGCACGGATAACTCACGTGTTAATAATATAAATTGCCTGGCATGGTCACAGGCCTCCAGTCCAAGCATATCATACTGGGGCAATCAAACAAGTACACATGCATATGATAATTAAAATAAGATTCTTATGCTCCTGGACTGGTATAAATAACACGCCATAGAGTAGGCATGTGCAAAGTGTTCTATCACAATAATTCATGCAACTAGTGCCTCCACCGAGTTTAAATAAAATACTCACCTCAGACAGGCCGCAACCCCAAAACAATATGCTTCTGGGAACTCCCAGTCCCCAAATTCATAGAACATATGAATCACCGTAACGGATCCCAATTCCAGCACTCGAATGTCTAACACATCTCTCATGCATGATCATTCCATAAGGGATACATCCCTAATTCTTCTGTGCCACAAAGAAAAAATTTGAATATCAGTAGTCTATCAACCAGGTGAGTACCGTAATACTAACGAAACATCCATAAGTTACAATACAGTGTGCCTTCTGAGGTAATACCACTAGTGCCAATACCTAAAATCGTCTGTACTCCATAAACTCATGACCTTCCTTTGAAGCGGAATCGTGTACTTGCACATGCAAATCCCAAATCTCACAACACGCACCGCCTCTATTAGGCCATCCTATAAAAATACGAAAACCTCATTAACACTCTGAGTCACCAGCAGAATACATACCCGGTTGTTTAGAAACCTTCCATTTGCTCTCATCCAGGTGGAAATCACTATACACAACATGTTCCTTACGCCCGTGGAAAATATCCGTCTTAAACCTTGGTAGAAACCATCGGGAACTATTCGAAATCCATTTGCACATAACCAAGCTATTAGAACTGAATTCCTCTAACTCGACCAAGCCACGAAGGTCACAAAACCCAAGAATATTGCCAACAAAACCTCTGTAGAGCCTCACCACATCATAAGTACCCAAAGAACCGATCATATCCATTAACATGTTGATCCAACTTACTACCAAGCTATCATGTTTCTTCGATTCCTTTCCGAATTACCCTCAAGTAGACACTCTTCCTTGCCATACACCACGATCCTTACCCAAAGCTCACTACTAGAAATCCCAACATAAACCACACTGCCATAAGGCCCATAAGCTGTTGTGTTCCTTCTTAAGCACCACAACCGAGACACCCACTCTGAAAGGACCTTATGTGAATTGAAAATTATTCTTTTTACCTTTCTTATACTGAAATATAGAATCCATAGTCATACAGAATTACCGCAAGTCCCGGCACCATCCAGTGTAAATAACCGATTCTGGCGATATACAAATTCTGAAAAAAAATTCAATTGACACATATACATTTTGAATCCATTAGAACCCTTTCGAAAGTCATCCACTCTGCTCAAATCTAAATTGCACCGTCCAAACGGCCTGAAATACACGTGCCAAATTAGCACAATAACACATAAAGAAGTAACCCTGCCTTACCACCACCGATCAAGTTCATACTCCGTGGGCACTACATCCTTCACAATAAACAACTCACTCATCCCATGATTTTCATATACTCATAAAGCGCAATATAACCCGTATTCAGGAATTTCCTTACTCGAGTCATCCTCGATCTCAACCTCTGCAAGTCATAACTAATCCACAAGTATGCCTCGGACCAAAACCAATACAACACATAATTGTGCAATCAAATCGTAGATAGCTAACTCCCCCACTTGACTCAAAGCCATAAATCAAAACACTCAATAACTCACAATACCCCTACTCTATTACTGTCATAATATCGTAGTGAGATTCAACTAAATTCTTCACAAGCTCATGCAACGCAACCCGTATAGTACCTCAATTCATCTTCTAAGCCCGTCTTCATTCTCATGATGGTCAGGTCGACTTCCTTGACCATTTCAAATTCAAATCTCAACATATAAAACCTGCTGGTAGAAAAGAAATTCTCCACACAATATTGTAAGGATCACACATCCGTAAATTACCCCGCAGGATATAACCCACCTGCTTAGCCTCAAATTGGCATCTTTCTCTACCCTTTCGCAGCCACCTTTACTACGCAATCATTTAATCTTCCTGAGTCTGAACTCATTAACAAGACATGAGAATTTAATTTGTCCCACGATTTAACAATGTGAAAGATCCTTCAACATACTCATAACTCCAGACTTATATATCAAATCAATACGGAAATCAAGCACCCAATGGCCCTTTTTACATCTCGAGAAACTCTTCTCGTCACATTCAAACCATCTGAACGCATCCCGCAGTCACATCATACTCATCATTTAGACATTCCACCGCTCATCGAGCCACAATTTCCACTCATAAGGACACTACCGGACATATGAGTCTAAATGTACAAGTTCTCATAACTGAAACTATCGAGTCTAAGCTGCGGTCTAAACCTGGCCTTAAGTCCTCCAGACTGGCCCATCACCAAAACTCAAAAAACACATCTCGTACCTCGTTCATAGAATCACAAGTTGTCGATGCACAGCTGATACCGAATGTTCACATACGCGTATGAGTGAGTGGGATTGTCACGACCCAAATACCTAACCAGTCGTGATGGCACCTATCGTGGAACTAGGCAAGCCGACATACTCAATATGCTTTCAATATATAACAGAAGTGAGCTAAAGCAATTAAACTAACTGAAGGTTTACATAATAACGGGGTAAAAACCCAAAACACAAGTGCAGAATGATAGCCCGACATCGGGGTGTCACTAAGTCATGAGCATCTAACAACCCATCTAGAAATAGAGTCTACTAAAGTCTGTGCCAAATGCCAATACAAGAGAGAAAATATAATAAGAAAGGAGAAACAAGGACTGCGGACGCCGGCAGCTACCTCGTAAGTCTCCGATAATTAGCTCGCGCACGAATTCAGCGACCGCCAGAACCGTACACACCTGGATCTGCGCATGAAGTGCAGGGTGTAGCATGAGTACAACTAACTCAGCAAGTAACAGAATTAAATAAGGAACTGAGAAGCAGTGACGAGCTATAAAAATACAGATCATTTAAAAAGTTTTCAGTAAAGAGTGAACATGCTTTCAAATCTGGTGGTATAAGTCAAATCAGTTCAAGCTCAAGTAAAACAGATATGAATCTTCCAGAAATTTCACAACAACAATAGATAACAACTAAGTGCAACAATAAATAAAAGCAAGTACAGCCTTTCAAGGCAGCAGTCACTCAACACATCTCAACAGCTCATACTCTCGGCTCTCAACCCTCAATACACACTCTCAATAGGCACCTGCGCTCACTGGGGGTGTATAAACTCCAGAGGGGCTCCTTCAACCCAAGCGCTATATTGTTGGGGCGTGCAGCCCGATCCAATATTATTGTGGCATGCAACCCAATCCAATAATGTTGCGGCGTGCAACCCAATCAAATATTGTTGCGACGTGCAACCCGATCCAATATTGTTGCAGCGTGCCACCCGATCCATATATATATATATATATATATATATATATATATATATAGCCCGAAGGCTTGTTGCGGCATGCAACCTGATCCATATACCTCACAGCTCGCGGTTCGGCACTCAGGCCCTATCTCAGTCAGTAACCTCTCCAACCCCTCGTGCTCACAGAATATCATAATAATTAGCCCAGACCAAGAATACAACAAGTATCAACAAGAAATGAGAGGGAACGGAGATATAACACACAAGTAAGACTGTGACTGGGTACAAGACAGCAATTAGCAGTCAAATCAACAAGTATACAACCGTTGCAGGTCCTAACAGTGATATCATATGGCCTAAGCATGGTTTCTAACATGAAAGGCAGTCAATTGCTCAAAGACAAGGAAAAACAAGTAATAACAATGGCTATTCGACTTTACAGTCTCACGGGACGGACCAAGTCACAATCTCTCACGGTGAACGCTCACATGCCCGTCACCTAGCATGTACGTCACCTCCAAATATTCACATCATACTAATTCTCGGGGTTTCATACCCTCAAAACCAGATTTAAGACTGTTACTTACCCCAACCGCACAGAAATCCTACTCTGAAATGCCTTTGCCTCTCGAATCGGCCTCCAAATGCCCTGAATCTAGCCACAAACAGTACGAGATAATCAGTATTGGCTAAAAGGATCAATTCCACAAGAAAACTACTAAAATATAGTCCAAAATCCGAAATCGGCTCAACCCGGCCCCCCGAGCCCATGTCTCGAAATACGACGAAAGTCACAAAACCCGAAAGCCCATTCACTCACAAGTCTAACCATACCAAATTTATCAAAATCCGACCTCAAATGCCCCTCCAAAATTCACTCTCCAATTCCCAAGCCCTAATCTCCCAAATCTCACCTCAAACACTCACCAACTAGGTGTAAATATCAGTGGGAAAACACCATTATTGAAGATAAATAGGCACAAGGAACTTACCTCAGTGATTACTCCGAAATCTCTCTCAAAATCCCCAAAATCTGAGCTCCAAAATGATGAAAATGGTGAAAAATCTCGAAGTCTTCTATTTATAGGTTATGCCCAGACTTCTCGCACCTGCGGCTCAATTTCCGTGCTGCATATGCAGGCAAAGCCTCGCTTCTACGGAAAATCACTAAAACACTGCCTCCACTCCTGCGATCAAGTGACTGCATCTGTGCTCTTCGCGGGTGCAGGAACTACATCGCACATGCGGTTCAAACACGCACTTGCGCCCCTAAATCCACTTCTGCGACCATCGCAGGTGCGAGAATTCCATCACACCTGCGTCCTCTGCCCAAATCCTCCTTAGCCGCATCTGCGGCTCCTCCTTCGCTTCTGCGGGCTCGCGCCTGCGGTTCCCACTCTGCACGTGCAGTTAGTCGAACCTTCGAATCCCTCAAAACAATATCAAAACGCCAAATTACACCCGGATTCAAGCCTAAAAAACTTCTAAACTTTCGAATTCCACAACGATACCGAAACCTACCAAACCACGTCCGATTTACCTCAAATTTTACACACAAGTCAAAAATGACACCACGAACCTATTCCAACTTCCGAAAATCCAATCCGACCCCGATATCAAAATTTCCACTGCCGGCCAAAATTGCCAAAATTCCAACTTTCGCCAATTCAAGCCTATTTCTACTATGGACCTCCAAATCACATTCTGAATGTGCTCCTAAGTCCAAAATCACCTAACGGAGCTAACAGAACCATAAAAATTTAAATCCGAGGTCGTTTTCCCACAAGTCGACATCCAGTCGACTTTTCCAACTTAAGCTTCCAGTTTAGAGACTAAGTGTATCAATTCTCTCCAAAACCACTCCGGACCTGAACCAACCAACCCGGTAAGACATAATATAGCTGTAAAGCACAAAAGAAGTAGAAATGGGGGAAACGGGAAATGACCGGCCGGGTCATTACATCCTCCCCCTCTTAAATAAATGTTCGTCCTCGAATGGGTCTAGAAACATACCTGGAGTCTCAAATAGGTGTAGATATCTGCCCCGCATCTCCCACTCGGTCTACCAAGTGGCCTCCTCCACAGGCTGACCTCTCCACTGCACCTTCACTGAAGCTATATCCTTTGACCTCAACTTCCGAACCTGCCGCTCCAAAATGGCCACCGGCTCCACATCATAAGTCATATCACCATCCAACTAAACCGTGCTGAAATCCAAAACATGGGACGGATCGCCGATATACTTCTGGAGCATAGAAACATGAAATACTGGATGCACACTCGACAAGCTAGGTGGAAAGGCAAGCTTGTAAGCCACCTCTTCGATCCTCTGAAGTACCTCAAAAGGCCCAATGAACCGAGGGCTCAACTTGCCCCTCTTCCCAAACCTCATAACACCCTTCATGGGTAATACCTTCAGCAGAACCATCTCCTCACGGACCTTCCTGTCAGCATAGCTCTTTTTCCTAGACTGCGCTGTGCGAAGGCGCTCCTGAATCAATTTCACCTTGTCTAAGGCATCCTGGACCAAGTATGTACCCAAGAGCCTAGCCTCACCCGGCTCAAACCATCCCACCGGAGATCAACACCGCCTCCCATATAAAGCCTCATACGGAGCCATCTGAATGCTCGGCTGATAATTGTTGTTATATGCAAACTCCGCGAGCGACAGAAACTGGTCCCATGAACCTCCAAAATCGATGACACAAGCACGTAACAAGTCCTCCAATATCTGGATAGTGCGCTCGGACTATCCGTCCGTCTGAGGGTGAAAGGTTGTGCTCAACTCAACTTGAGTACCCAACTCTCGCTGCACGGCCCTCCAAAACTGCGATGTAAATTGTGTGCCTCTATCTGAAATGATGGAAACTGGGACACCATGAAGGCGAACAATCTCTCGGATGTAAATCTCAGCCAACCGCTCTGAAGAATAAGTCGTACCAACTAGAATGAAGCGCGCGGACTTGGTCAGCCGATCCACAATCACCTAAATAGCATCGAACTTCCTCGAAATCCGTGGGAGCCCAACTACGAAATCCATGGTGATCCGCTCCCACTTCCACTTTGGGATCTCTAACCTCTGAAGCAAGCCACCCGGTCTCTGATGCTCATACTTAACCTGCTGACAGTTGAGACACCGAGCCACAAACCCAACTATATCCTTCTTCATCCTCCTCCACCAATAGTGCTGTTTCAAATCCTGGTACATCTTCTCGGCACCCGGATGAATGAAATACCGCGAGTTGTGGGCCTCCTCAAGAATCAACTCCCGAAGCCCATCCACATTGGGCACACATATCCGGCCCTGCATCCTCAACACGCCATCATCACCAATAGTCACATGTCTAGCATCACCTCGCCGAACCCTGTCCTGGAGGACAATCAGATGGGGATCATTATACTGACGCTCCCTGATACAATCATAAATAGAAGACCTAGAGACCACACAAGCCAATACCACTCCAAAATATCCAATCTGACAAGCTGGCTAGCTAAGGCCTGAACATCCAATGCCAAGGGTCTCTCTGCTGCTGGAAGATATGCTAAACTCCCCAAACTCTTCGCCCGGTAACTCAGGGTATCGACCACCACATTGGCCTTCCCGGGAAGGTACAAAATGGTAATATCATAGTTCTTGAGAAGCTCCAACCACCTTCGCTGACGCAAGTTAAGATCCTTCTGTTTGAACATATGCTGCAAACTCCGGTGATCAGTGTAGATCTCACAATGAACCCCGTACAGATAGTGCCGCCAAATCTTCAAGGCGTGAACAATAGCTGCTAACTCAAGATCATGGACAGGATAGTTCTTCTCATGGGTCTTCAACTGGCATGAAACATAAGCAATCACTCTACCCTCCTGCATCAGAACACATCCAATTCCTATCCGCGAGTCATCACAATACACTGTGTAAGAACCAAAAGCTGATGGAAGAACTAAAACTAGGGTCGTGGTCAAAGCAATCTTGAGCTTCTGAAAGCTCTCCTCGCACTCATCCGATCACCTGAATGGAGGACCCTTTTGGGTCAATTTGGTTAAGGCCGATGCAATAGATGAAAAACCCTCCACGAAACGATGGTAATAGCCCGCCAAACCAAGAAAGCTCATAATCTCCGTGGCTGAGGACGGTCTGGGCCAACTTTGCACCACCTCTATCTTCTTCGGATCCACCTGAATACCCTCGCTGGACACCACGTGCCCCAAGAACGCCACTGAACCGAGCCAAAACTCACACTTGGAGAACTTTGCATAAAGCTTATCCTCCCTTAATCTCTTTAACACAATCCTTAGATGTTGGGCATGCTCCTCCTGGCTACGAGAGTATACCAGGATATCATCAATGAATACAATAACGAACGAGTCCAAATAAGGCTGAAACACACTGTTCATCAAATGCATGAACGATGCTGGGGCGTTAGTCAGCCCAAAAGACATCACAAGGAGCTCATAATGGCCATATTGGGTCCTGAAAGCTTGCTTAAGAATATCCGACTCCCGAATCTTCAACTAGTGACATCCTGACCTCAAATCAATCTTGGAGAACACCCTCGCCCCCTGAAGCTGGTCAAATAGATCATCAATGCGTGGCAAAGGATACTTGTTCTTGACTGTGACCTTGTTCAACTGCCTATAGTCAATGCACATCCTCATAGAACCATCCTTCTTCTTTACAAATAGAATCGGTGCACCCCAAGGTGACACGCTTGGCCGAATAAACCCTTATCAAGGAGTTCCTGAAGTTGTTCCTTCAATTCTTTCAACCCTGTCGGCGCCATACGATACGGTGGAATAGAAATGGGCTGAGTGCCCAGCACCAAATCAATACCGAAGTTAATATTCCTGTCAGGCGGCATGCCCGGCAGGTCTGCAGGAAACACATCCGGAAAATCACGCACCACTGGAACAGAATCAATGGCAAGAGTCTTTGCACTAACATCCTTCACAAAAGCCAAATAGGATAGACAACCCTTCTCAACCATCCGTTAAGCCTTCAAGTATGAAATCACTCTACTGGGAACATAGTCTATAGAACCGCTCCACTCAACCCTCGGCAACCCCGGCATCGCCAACGTCACAATCTTAGCATGACAATCTAGAATAGCATGAAATGGAGACAACCAATCCATACCCAATATCACATCAAAATCGACCATACTGAGCAGTAAAAGATCCACTTTGGTCTCCAGACCGCCAATAGTCACCACACATGACCGATATACGCGGTCCACAATAATAGTATCACCCACAGGAGTAGATACATGAATAGATGAGACTAAATACTTATGGGGAATATCCAGAAAATGAGTGAAATACGAGGAAACATATGAATAAGTGGAACCAGGGTCAAATAATACAGAGGCATCTCTGTGGCAAACTAAGACAATACCTGTAATCACAGCATCTGAAGAAATGGCATCTGGTCTGGCAGGGAGGGCATAAAAATGGGCCTGGCCACCCCCTGATCTGCCTCCCCCTCTAGAGCGACCCCTGGCTGACGGGGCTCCATCCCGAGCTGGCTGAGCGGGTGGTGGAGGGGCTGGTGCTAATGACATAGACTGTCTCCTCTGCGGAGCAGGACCTCGCACTATACGGGGACACTTTCTCCTCATGTGACCAAACTCCCCACACTCATAGCAACTCTCCGGTGTTGGTGCAGGGGACTGAAAGGAGCTCCGGGCACCGAGATAACTGGCAGAAGGACCTGGCATAGACGAACCCTGACCCGATGGAGTATGGGAGGAACTCTGCACTGGGAGGGCACCGAGAGATGAACGGCCCTGCTAATAACTGTGAGAACCATGGCTAGATGATGCACCATGGTGAACTGGATGAGCCGTCTGAGCATGTCTGAAAGGACGGCCTCTACCGTGCTGGAACTAACCCCCAGAAGGAGCACCGCTAAATCCACCCTGTCCACGAGGCCTCTTGGCCTCCCTCTCAACCCTCTCCTGACTGCGAACCATCTCAATATGACGAGCAATGTTGACAACCTCATCAAAAGTAGCACCAGACACTCTTTCTCTGGTCATAAGCAATCGCAGCTGAAAAGTGAGGCCATCTATAAACCTCCTGATCCTCTCCCTATCTATGGGAACCAACCAGATAGCATGACGGGCCAACTTCGAGAATCGCATCTCATACTGCGTCACAGACATATCACCCTAACAAAGCTGCTCAAACTGTATGCACAGCTCCTCTCTACGGGACTGAGGAACGAACTTCTCCAGAAAGATAACAGAGAACTACTGCCAGGTAAGGGGTGTTGCGTCGACCGGCCTACGCCTCTCGTAAGCCTCCCACCAACTGAATGTAGCCCCAGAGAACTGAAAGGTAGAGAATGAGACCCCACTGATCTCCAGAATACCTGATGTACGGAGTATCCTCTGACACCTGTCCAAGAAACCCTGTATGGAGGCTGGAGTCTCCCAAACCTCTCCAATCTACGCTGCTCATCCTCAGGCATAACAGAAACCACATAGTCCTGAGCAGTTGCAATCGGCTGGGCTGGTGGTGCCCCCGGTGTATGGTATCCCTGTACCACCTGCACTGGTGTGCGGGCGGCGGGAGTCTGAGCGCCTCCCCCGGCCTGAGAAGTGGCTGCTGCGGCCGAAATAGAGACCGCCTGAGCAAGACTGGTACACGCGGTCAGAATCTGAGCTAAGGCCTCCTGAATGCCAGGAATAACAGTAGGCACAAGTGGTGCCTGAGCTAGTGCATCCACTACTGGAATCTGGTCCTGATCTGGGGCAACTGGTGGATCTGCAGGTACTGCCCCAGCTGCTATGCGGGCTGCACCTCTGCCCCTACCGCGACCTCGGCCTCTCGTGGCCCTGGCTAGTGGTACTGGTGGCTGTCTTTCCTGCCCCGTAGTACAAGTCCTCACCATCTGTGAGAGAATGAAACAACAGATGTTTAGTTACTAGAATCAACAAATTCGCACGACAAGAATTCAAGAATGTGGGGTTTCCTAAGGGTTCTGTAGCCTCTCGAAGATAAGTACAGACGTCTTCGTACCAATCCTCAAGACTCTACTAAACCTGCTCATGACTCATGAGACCTATGTAACCTAGGCTCTCACACCAACTTGTCACGACCCAAATACCTAACCAGTCGTGATGGCGCCTATCGTGGAACTAGGCAAGCCGACATTCTCAATATGCTTTCAATATATAACAGAAGTGAGCTAAAGCAATTAAAATAACTGAAGGCTTACATAATAACGGGGTAAAAACCCAAAACACAAGTGCAGAATGATAGCCCGACATCGGGGTGTCACTAAGTCATGAGCATCTAACAACCCATCTAGAAACAGAGTCTACTACAGTCTGTGCCAAATGCCAATATAAGAGAGAAAAGATAATAAGAAAGGAGAAACAAGGACTGCCGACACCGGTAGCTACCTCATAAGTCTCCGATAATCAGCTCGCGCATGAACTCAACAACCGCCAGAACCGTACACACCTGGATCTGCACATGAAGTGCAGGGTGTAGCATGAATACAACCAACTCAGCAAGTAACAAAATTAAATAAGGAACTGAGAAGCAGTGACGAGCTATAAAAATACAGATCATTTAAAAAGTTTTCAGTAAAGAGTAAACATGCTTTCAAATCCGGTGGTATAAGTGAAATCAGTTCGAGCTCAAGTAAAACAGATATGAATCTTCCAAAAATTTCACAACAACAGCAGATAACAACTAAGTGCAATAATAAATAAAAGCAAGTACATCCTCACAAGGCAGCAGTCACTCAACAGCTCATACTCTCGGCTCTCAGCCCTCAATACACACTCTCAATAGGAACCTGCGCTCACTAGGGGTACAGACTCCGGAGGGGCTCCTTCAGTCCAAGCGTTGCGGCGTGCAGCCCGATCCAATATTGTTACGGCGTGCAACCCGATCCAATAATGTTGCGGCGTGCAACCCGATCCAATATTGTTATGGCGTGTAACCCGATCCAATAATAATATATATATAGCCCGAAGGCTTATTGCGGCGTGCCACCCGATCCATATACCTCACAGCTTGCAGCTCGTCACTCAGGCCCTATCTCAGTCACTAACCTCTCCAGCCCCTCGGGCTCACAGAATATCATAATAACTAGCCCAAACCGAGAATACAACAAGTATCAACAAGAAATGAGAGGGAACGGATATATAACACATAAGTAAGACTGTGACTGAGTACAAGACAGCAATTAGCAGTCAATTCAACAAGTATACGACCGCTGCGGGTCCCAACAGTGATATCATATGGCCTAAGCATGGTTTCTAACATGAAAGGCAGTCAATTGCTCAAAGACAAGGAAAAACAAGTAATAACAATGGTTATTCGACTTTACAGTCTCACAGGACGGACCAAGTCACAATCCCTCACGGTGCACGCTCACACGCCCGTCACCTAGCATGTGCATCACCTCCAAATATTCACATCATACCAATTCTTGGGGTTTCATACCCTCAAAACCAGATTTAAGGTTGTTACTTACCTCAACCACACAGAAATCCTACTCTGAAATGCGTTTGCCTCTCGAATCGGCCTCCAAATGCCCTGAATCTAGCCACAAACAGTACGAGATAATCAATATTAGCTAAAAGGATCAATTCCACAAGAAAACTACTAAAATATAGTCCAAAATTCGAAATCGGCTCAACCCGGCCCCCCGGGCCCATGTCTCGAATCCCGACGAAAGTCATTAAACCCGAAAATCCATTCACTCACGAGTCTAACCATACCAAATTTATCAAAATCCGACCTCAATTGCCCCTCCAAAACCCCAAAATTCACTCTCCAATTCCCAAGCCCTAATCTCCCAAATCTCACCTCAAACACTCACCAACTAAGTGTAAAAATCAGTGGGAAAACACCATTATTGAAGATAAATAGGCACAAGGATGAAAATGGTGAAAAATCTCGAAGTCTTCTATTTATAGGTTCTTCCCAGACTTCTCGCACCTGCGGCTCCATTTCCGCATCTGCGGAGCCGCATCTGCGGGCAAAGCCCCGCTTCTACGGAAAATCACTAAAACACTGCCTCTGCTCCTGCGATCAAGTGACCGCATCTGCGCTCTTCGCGGGTGCGGGAACTACATCGCCCCTGCGGTCCAAACTCGCACCTGCGCCCCTAAATCCGCTTCTGCGACCATCGCAGGTGCGGGAATTCCATCGCACTTGCGCCCTCTGCCCAGATCCTCCTTAGCCGCATCTACAGCTCCTCCTTCACTTTTACGGGCTAGCACCTGTGGTTCCCACTCTGCAGGTGCGGTTACACCAGTAGCTGCAACTTCAGCTGCAATTCCTCAACTCCCATCAAGCCGTTAACCACCCGCAATCAGCCCGAGGCCTCCGGGACCTCAACCAATTATACCAACAAGTCCTATAACCCGATAAGAACTTAGTCGAAACTTCGAATCCCTCAAAACAACATCAAAACGTCAAATTACGCCCGGATTCAAGCCTAAAGAACTTCTAAACTTCCGAATTCCACAACAATGCCGAAACCTACCAAAACATGTCCGGTTGACCTCAAATTTTACACACAAGTCAAAAATGACACCACGAACCTATTCCAACTTCCGGAAATCCAATCCGACCTGGATATCAAAATTTCCACTGCCGGCCAAAATCGCCAAAATTCCAACTTTCGCCAATTCAAGCCTATTTCTACTACGGACCTCAAAATCACATTCCGGATGCGCTTCTAAGTCCGAAATCAACTAACGGAGCTAACAAAACCATAAAAATTCAAATCCGAGGTCGTTTTCCCATAAGTCGACATCCGGTCGACTTTTTCCAACTTAAGCTTCCAATTAAGAGAATAAGTATCTCAATTCACTCCAAAACCACTCCGGACCCGAACCAACCAACCCAGTAAGACATAATACAGCTGTAAAGCACAAAAGAATTAGAAATGGGGGAAACGGGGCTATAACTCTCGAAACAATTGGCCGGGTCGTTACAGGAATGAATTCAAAGAGGTATGCTTCAAGCCGAATCAATGTCGCACGATAAATAAAGAAAGACGAGAAGTTTATCCTAAAATGCCATGTAGCCTCTCGAAGATAAGTTTGGACGTCATCATACCGATCCATATGATGAGCTTCTAAGATTAGAATTTACAAAACTGGTGTGAAATAAAAAATACATCTTCTGTTTGAAATATACATGAATAAATTTTAAAATTCTAAAGCTACCTAGAACACGAGGCAGCTGTGACTGGATCGCAGGTACATCTTCAATGCTAGCTCCTGCCATGTACAGCAACATCAACGTCCAAACTCTGCACGCAAGGTGCAGAAGTATAGTATGAGTACAACCGACCTCATGTACTCAATAAGTAACAAACCTAACCTTAGGTTAAAAGTAGTGACGAGCTTGTACCAAGGTCAGAGTCCACACCAATATCCAATAACATCTCATAACAATATAATTTTAAGCAGCACTAAATAATAACTCAACAATAAAATGCTTAGCTCGTATACAATTCCGGAAAATAAACATTTTCTTTTCAAGTATAAAAGAAAAACTCAAATCCTTTGCCGAAAATCAATGAAAATATGAGTAAGTCTGAAATCTGTGATTTTTCTCAAAAAAAAAAAAACTTTAATGACAGATAAGAAATTCCATTATCAAATGGCATGAGGAAAAATATTTCTCTATGCCTACATATCAAGTATGCATGTCTAATGCAATGCAGCACAATGATCAACTTATGTACTCCCACTCTCAGAGTACTCATTCTCACTGTCTCACATTTCCACTCATCACGCTCAGTAGTCTGAACACTTAGTCACTCGGCATTGTACAAGGCAGATCCAACACAAATATAAATATATAATAACTAACATTCAGTCACTCAATACTGTATAGGGCCAATACAGCCCAGGGAAGATCTATCTCTCAATATAAATAATTAGGCAAGATTCATGCCCAGGGAAAATCCATCCCAAAAATATAAATGATTCGGGCAAGATCCATGCCCACGGAAGATCCATACCAAAAATATAAATGATTCAGGCAAGATCCATGCCCATGGAAGATCCATCCCTCAATATAAAATCAACCGCGCTCACTGTGTGGGGTGCATACTCCGGAGGGGCTCCTTCAGGCCAAGCGCTATAATAAGCCAGATCCAGGCATAAATAAATAAAAATATATTGCGGCGTGCAACCCGATCCCATAAATATCACTCACAATCCGGCCCTCGGGCTCACTTAATCAATAATCTCTCCAGTTTTTCGGGCTCACAATGTCATGAAAATCGGACCGACATGATGATATGATTTATAAATGAATGGCAACAGAGACTGAAATATGATATGCAAATGATAGATGTGATTGAGTACAAAATTATAAATTTAAACAAGTAATTCAAGAGCAATAAGACCTCTGTGGGTCCCAAAAAAAGGCACGTAGCCTAAACATGATCTTTAACATGAGTCTCGGCTCAATTCCTCTAACATGTGGAGGATATGTGGATAATGACATGATTATTTGATTATGTAACTCCACGGAATCAATTAAGTCAAAATTTCTATGGTGCACACCCACACGCCCGCCACCTAGCATGTGTGTCACCTCCAAACAAATCATATAACATGTATTTTCGGGGTTTATACCCTCAGCTCCAAGTTTAGAAATGTTACTTACCTTGAACAAGCCGAATCCAATGCCGAGCAAGATAAACAATACTTCGAAAATTCTATTTTGCGCGTATCAACCCCAAACGCCTTCTTATCTCCTCAATTTAAGCCAAACAATCTGTATCTATTAAAACAACGTGCAAATTAATCACAATTTACTCCAATGCTTACAATTTTACAATTTACAAAAAATTTCAACTCCGCTCGAAAAGTCGACAGTGGGTCCCACGTCTTAGAATTCGACGAAACTCCCAAAATCCGGCAACTCATTCAATTACGAGTCCAACCATACTAATTTTACTCAAATCCGACTCTAAATCGATTTTCCAAACTTGAAAATTTATTTTATGGAATTATAGATAATTCCTCTGATTTCCCTTGAAAAATCAATAATTTAACGCCGAAAATGAAGATTAATTCAAGAACACTTATCCCAAGTTGTGTGATGAAATTCCTCTCCATGGTCGCCCAAACCTAGCTCCAAAATCCGAAAAATGGGTAAAATGTTGAACCATCGAATATAAGGTATTCTGCCCAGCGTTTCCGCATTTGCGGACAGTAGGTCGCATCTGTGACCATCGCTCTGCGGAAAAAGTTGCGCTTCTGCGCACACCCCTGAAGGCCCGCCCTTTCGCTTTTGCGATCAAAAGCACCGCATCTACGGCCGCGCTTCTGCACAGATGGCTCCGCATCTGCGGCTCTTGCTCAGCACTGCCCAGTCCGCTTCTGCGATGGACTGCTCGCTTCCGTGAAGTCACTTCTACGACCAAGCTTCCGCAGAAGCAGTTGCATCAACAAATCCCAAATTCCAGCAGCTTCAACAAGGTTCCAATCAATCCGAACCCCGTCCGAAACTCATCCGAGCCACTCGGTACCTCATCTGAATATACCAATAAGTCTGTAACATAACACAGACTTACTCGAGGTCTCAAATTACATCGAACAACGTCGAAATTACAAATTGCACCTCGAATCGAACTTATAAATTTTCCAAATTTCCAAATTCTATATCTTGTGCCGAAACGTGTCAAATCAATCCGGAATGACTTCAAATTTTGTACACGAGTCATAAATGACATAATGGAGTTGTTTCAAATTTCCGGAATCGGATTCCGACCTCGATATCAATAAAGTCAATTTCCCGGTCAAACTTCCAAACTTTATATAGTATCACCTATAAACCTTTTTCCTATTTGATTGAGGTGATGATTTACTTGGGGTGCAAGTTTAATTCCAAAATTAAACTTTACCATACTATTTTATTGCAAAATATCAAATTCCCTTCCAAAGGGATTAACGACGTGACCAACGTCCTTAAGGACTTTGACGTGAAGATGCTGTCCAATTCCAAATTGGACTTCAAGAAATTATTTATTATTAAAATTACCAATCCCACTCTTATGGGATGAAATAACCGACGTTGACTTTCACGTCAATCCAATTCTTAATTGGATTGATCAAATTAATGAATTGGATTGATCAAATTAATCTTTATGAATCTTTTATATATATATATTTCAACCAAGAGATATAATTTAATTTTCTATTCCAAATAGAAAAGTTCAATTTGTTCACAATATTAATTATATTCTCTATGCTAGCAAAGAATATAATAATATTTTATTTGAACTAATAACTTTATTTATTTGACTAATTAAATTCTTTAATTCAATTGTCAAATAATAAGTTAACTAATCCTTAACAAAGATCAGAACACTCGTTCGTGTGCGACCCCATAGGTTCAATACCAAATCGGTAGTAAATTAATCATATCAATTTACTAATCAAGGGTGGCGTCTAGCAACACTCCTTAGCGGCCAGATAGAATGAAGTATACAATTTACTCTCACGAACCAGTAGAAGAATAAAGTAATATTTCCTTGTCTTTATAGCTCTGAGTCACCCTAGGATATGGTTCAACTGTCAAATCCTAATAGGCGACCAACTATGTGTGCATGTCAAATATAATCGACCATTGAACGACCTAAGAAACTCTTTTCTTCTTTTCATTCAATTGCCCTGGCCAAGGTTTTATTTGATCATTTATAATTTATGACAACATGTAGCTTAAATTCATTACCAAGAGTTGACAGATTCCATCTTGATCAAACACTAATTCTACAAGTATTTAGTTATACCCAATATCCTTTCAACTATCGCCCTAGGGCCATAGGTGTCAAGTATCAAAGCACAATAAATAACTTGTCAATTACTATGACGATCTCAGGTCAAAGGATCTTACATCACATTCTTCAAGAGAATATCCTATTGAGTCGGTTCAATGATCATATCTCTATATGCATCATCTATCTATGTAATTTAGTTAATGAGATCAACTAATCTTTATCACATAAAGACGATCACATAAATATTGATCTAACCGGATTACTAATGTCCAAATTAATAATCCTATGATCAAGGACAAAATTTAGATTAAATGGTAAGAGACTTTACTCTCATTGTTATGATCTCCATCACGATGACAAGTCTCAAAATTTAATCAAGGACCTTATTAAATTTATCAAGTAATTAATAAACTTTGATAAAAGAATATCAAATGCCATATATATATTTTATATCAAATAACGTTTACAAAAATATGTTTCAATCATCAAATATGAAATTGGATCTAGGACATATCTACTATATCCCTAACAATCTCCCACTTGCACTAGAGCCAATCGCTCTTGTACTTTATTCCCAATTTTCACTTGTGCTTTGCAAACTCCTTTGCGCCAAGAGCTTTAGTGAATGGGTCTGCAACATTTTTCTTTCTATCGACCTTTTGAATCTCAACGTCTCCACGTTCAATGATCTCTCTTATCAAGTGATACCTTCGCAAAATGTGTTTGCATTTTTGGTGTGATCTTGGTTCTTTTGCTTCAGCAATGGCTCCAGTGTTGTCACACAACAATGGAACTGCACCTTCTATTGAAGGAACCACACCAAGTTCAGTTAAGAACTTTTTCATCCATACAACTTCCTTAGCAGCTTCACTAGCTGTTATATATTCTGCTGCAGTCACTGAATCAACTACTGTAGCTTGTTTGGAACTTTTCCAATTCACTGCACCATCATTTAAGGTGAATATATAACCAGAAATAGATTTGCTATCGTCACTATCTGAAGAGAAACTTGCATCATTAATACCTTCAAGTTTCAACTCAGAATCTCCATAAATGAGGAATTGGTCTTTAGTCCTTCTTAAGTACTTAAGAATGGTCTTCACCACATTCCAATGTTCCTCACCGAGATTTGCCTGATATCGGCTAGTCACTCCTAGTGCCTAAGCCATATCAGGATGTGTACATGTCATGGTATACATGATAGCTCCGACTGCACTAGCGTATGGGATCCTACTCATGCGTTCTCTCTCTTCAGGTGTTTTAGGACAATCCTCCCTACTGAGAGTAATTCCAGTGCCTATCGGTAGATAGCCTCTTTTGGAATTATCCATGTTATACCTCTTTAAGGTGGTATCAATGTACAAAGATTGGGAAAGCCCAAGCAGCTTCCTTGATCTATCAACTATAGATCTTTATTCCCAATATATAAGTTGCTTCTCCCAAGTCTTTCATGGAGAATTGTTCAGATAGCCAAATCTTGGTACTTTGCAATGTTGGTACATCATTCCCTATGAGCAATATATCATCAACATACAATATTAAAAATATAATTGTGCTCCCACTAACCTTTTTATACACACAAGCCTCTTCTTCGCATCTAACAAAATTGAACTTTTCAATTGTCTTGTTAAAATGAATATTCCAACTTCGAGAAGCTTGCTTTAGTCTATAAATGGATCTCTGTAGCTTGCAAATTTTATTATGATCAGACGGAGATGTGAAACCTTTAGGTTGTGTCATGTACACATCATCTTCTAGCTCACCTTTAAGGAAAGTTGTTTTCACATTCATTTGCCATATTTCATAATCATTGTATGCTACTATATCAAGCAAAATCTGAATTGATTTGAGCATTGCCACGGGAGAGAAAGTCTCATCATAGTCGACTCCTTCTTTCTGACGATATCAATTCGCAACGAGACGGGCTTTGTAGGTCTCCACCTTTCCGTCTACTCCAATCCTTTTCTTAAAACCCCGTTTACAATCTATAGGTTTTATATACTTTGAAGGTTCAACTACTCGATTTTCCTTCATGGATTCCATTTCGGATTTCATGACCTTTCTCCATCTCTCATAGTCAAAACTTTGTATAGACTCTTCATAGGTCTTAGGGTCATCATCATTATGATCAACCTCATTTGATACATCATATTTGACCATTAGATTTAATCTAGTTAGTACATGACAATCTCGTGTAGACCTTCTAAAAGGTGCTTGTACAACTTGTTCACCTTGTGTTGGATTTGGTTGTTGTTCAATTTGATTTGGAACTGGTTCATTAACCTATTCTTGAACTACATTTAGTTCTTGAACTTCAACCGCTGAAGATGGCAACTTCCTTGACAACTTCAAAACATCCAATAAAAGTTCTTCAACTTGTGTCTCATGATCTTGATTTTGTGTTGATTAATTAGTTTCTTGAACTTTATCAAGTTCTATTTCTTCAATATAATTACCTTCTAAAATAAAAAAATTCCCTTCCCAAAAAGGTTGCTCCTCTAGCCATAAACACCTTATGGTCAGAAGGGTGATAGAAATAATATCCCATTGGCTCTTTGGGATACCCAATGAACCTACACTTATCAGATCTTGAGTGACTACAATCTCTTAACATAAGTTGGACAATCCCAAATTTCAATATGTTTAAGGTTAGGCTTACGTCCTTTCTATATCTCATATGGTGTTGTAGAGTCTAACTTAGTGGGAACTTTATTAAGTAAGTATGTTGCTGCTTCCAAAGCATATCCACATAAATTTATTGGAAGATCAGTAAACCTCATCATAGATCTAACCATATCTTATAAGGTTCGATTCTTTCTTTCAGACACACCATTGTGTTGTGGTGTTCCTGGAGGTGTCCACTGTGAGAGAATCCCATTCTCTTTGAGATACCTAGTAAAATTTTCACTAAGATATTCTCCACCTCTATCAGACCTTAGTACTTTAATACTTTTACCAGTCTGTTTCTCAACTTCACTACGGAACATTTTGAACATTTCAAAAGATTCAAATTTATGTTTCATAAGATACACAAATCCATATCTTGACATATCATTAGTGAAGGTGACAAAGTAAAAATATCCACCTCTAGCTTGAATTTTTTTGGGCCCACAAACATCTGTATGAATTAGTCCCAATAATTTAGAAGCTCTTTCTCTACTTCCAGTAAATGGAGATTTGGTCATTTTTCCGTTGAGACAAGATTCACAAGTTGGATATGATTCAAAATCATACTTGTCAAGGTACCCTTCCTTGTACAACTTGTTAATTCTTTTCTCTCCAATATGACCAAGCCTACAATGCCAAAGGTATGTATGATTTGCTTGATCATCTCTTTTCTCTTTAGACTAGAAATATGCATAATCGAATTTGCATTTACATTAGGTATGACATAAATATTATGTTGGAGAAAGTCATTCACATATAAATCATTACCATAATGAATAGAGCAAATACCATTTCCTATATATACGCTTGTCCAACATAGAAGTTGAAATTATGTTTGAAATAAATTTAGGAACATAATAACAACCATCCAGCATAAGAACTTTGCTCGAAGGCATTATTAAAGAAATTGATCCTACAACTATGGCTGCAACTTTTGCACCATTTCCAACTTGTAGATTAAATTCTCCTTTCTTCAGCCTCCTACTTATCTTGAACCCTTGCAACATATTACAGATGTTATAACCACTACCAGTATCTAATACACACAGTGAAGAAATAGTATGTAACGACCCGGCCGGTCGTTTTGAGCATTTCAGCCTCGTTCCCCCATTTAATGCTCCATTTGTACTTTATAGTTGTTGTATGACTTATCGGGTTAGTTAGTTCGGGTCCGGAGAGAATTTAGAGTGAAATGAGACACTTAGTCTCTTAAATGAAAAGCTTAAGTTGGAAAAGTCAACCGGATGTTGATCTATGTGTAAATGACCTCTGATTCGAATTATGATGATTCCAGTAGCTCCGTATGCTGATTTTGGACTTAGGAGTGTGTCAGGAAAGTTATTTAGAGGTTCGTAGTGGAATTAGGCTTGAAATGGTGAAAGTTGAATTTTCGGGAAGTTTGACCGAGGGGTTGACTTTTTGATATCGGGGTTGGAATCCGATTCTGGAAATTGGGATAGGTCCGTAATGTGAAATGTGACTTGCGTGCTAAATTTGAGGTCAATCAGACGTAATTTGATAGGTTTCGGCATCGGTTGTGGAAGTTGAAGTTTTAAAGTTCATAGATTTTAAATTGGGGTATGATTCGTCATTTTGATGTTGTTTGATGTGATTTGAGGCCTCGAGTAGGTTCATGGTATGTTTTAGGACTTGTTGGTGTATTTGGTTGAGGTCCTGTGGGCCTCGGTGAGTTTCGGATGGTTAACGGATCAAATTAGGACTTAAGGAAAATGCTGGAATTGCTGCCTCTGGTGTGATCGCACCTGCGAGGGTCTTGGCCGTAGGTGCGATGCCGCATGTGCGGTGTGGTTGGCGCAGATGCGGAACTGGGGCTGGCTTGGGCGAACGCAGGTGTGGAGGGTAATGCGCATCTGCGAGCCCGCAGATGCGAGAAGGGCGCCGCAAATGCGAGGATTTGGAAGGCTGGCTGTGTTCGCAGGCGCGCAATTCTTCCGCAAAAGTGGATGCGCAGGTGCGAGCCCAGGCACCGCAGGTGCGGAAATGCATGGGCAGTGTTTAAAATGAAGGTTTCCGAGATTTTTCTCATTTTGGATCTCGATTTGGACGACTTTGGAGAGGAATTTTTCAACACAACTTGTGGTAAGTGTTCTTGACTCCCTTGTGATTATATTTCATGAATCTATCTTTAGTTTTAGCAATTGGTTGATGAATTTAAAGAGGAAATTGGGGGTGTTGGCCTAAAGTTCATAAAACGAATTTTTGAGTTTTGAACATCAATTTGGAGTCGGAACTGAGTGAAATTAGTATGGTTGAACTTGTAATTGGATGGGTTGTCGGATTTTGTGAGTTTCGTCGGATTCCGAGACGTGGGTCTCACAGGCAATTTTTGGAGTGTAATTTCAGATTTTGTGGGAAAATATTAGTATTTTTATATGGAATTAATCCCTATAATTATGTGGACTGAATCAAATTTATTATGGTTAGATTTGAGCCGTTCAGAAGTTGATACGCGTAGAATGAGATTTTTGGAGCATTTGGATCTTGCTCGGAATTGGATTCGTCTTGTTCGAGGTAAGTAACTCTTCTAATCTTGGAGCTGAGGGTATGAACCCTGAATATATATATTATGTAAATTGTTGGGAAGTGACGCACATACTAGGTGACGGGCGTGTGGGCGTGCACCATAGAAATTGTGACGAAATTGGTTCCGTGGAATTTTGTAGTCATAATCTTGGTATTTTCCACGCAGTTTTATGTGTTAAAGAAATTGAGCTGAGAATCATATTAAAAATCATGTGAGGCTATGTGCCAGTATTATTGAGACCCTCAAAGGTCATATTGCTGTGAATTATTTGTTTAAAATGAAATTTTATACTCAGTCATATTCATTTCATTGCATATCATATCTCAGTCCCTGTTATTTATTGATACATCATATCATCATTTTTGGGATATTTTCATGACATTGTGAGCCCATGAGAGAGAGATTAGAGAGATTGATGACTAAGGGAGGCCGGGAACTTGATTGTGAGGATATTATTATGTGGATCGGGGATGCCCACCTGCAGCAGGCCTTATACGCTTTATATAGCACGTGAGTTGTCCGTGCGGTTTATAGCGCTTGGGCTGAAGGAGCCCCTCCGGAGTCTGTACACCCCCTAGTGAGCATGGTTGATATTATTGAGGGATGTATCTTCCCTGTACATGGATCTTGTCCAAAGTATTATATACCTGGAGATGGATATTTTCCACGGGTTGGATTGGCCCTACTCGGTACTGAGTGACTGATGATCAGTTGATGTGTATATTCCGGGATGGATCTTCCTGGGCCGGATTGGCCATATACAGTACCGAGTGATGGGCATGATGAGTGAAATGTGTGAGAAAGTGAGATTGAGTACTCTGAGAGTGTGAGTACATGAGTTCATCTCTAAGATACATTGCATTGATATGCACACATGACATACATGTATAGAGATGTATTTTTCTCATGATGTACGGTATCACATCATTCATAATTTTTCACACATGTTGGCAGATGGGCATAGTGATACATTTTTTTACACTGGTTAACTAGAAAGAAAATGAAACATCTTATTTATTATTGAAAGGATTTTTGGAAAAATTATTGTTTTCAAACTTATTCATATATTTGGCAACTCTGGTACACGATTTGGGTTTTCATTGATGTACATGAAAGGAAGAATTATTTTCAGAAATCATGTTTTGTTGAGCATTTGATTGTTGAGTTATTTCTGGTATTATTTGCTTTATGTTGTTATAAACTGTTGTTGGTTATGGGAGTTGACCTTGGTACAAGCTCGTCACTACTTTCAACCTAAGGTTAGGTTTGTTACTTATTGAGAACATGGGGTCGGTTGTACTCATACTACACTTCTGCACCTTGCGTGCAGATATTGGCTGCTGATATTGCTGTGATCGATGGGAGCTGGACTGAAGATGTACCTGCGTCCCGGCTATAACTACCTCTTGTTCGTGGTAGCTTTAGATCTGTAAAACTATGTTTATATACTATTCAAATAGACTATGTATTCATTTCATTTCCACTTTGTAAACTCTATTCTTAGAAGCTCTTGATTTGTACTATCAGTTCTTGGAAAATGTATAAGATTAAGATATTTCATTACTTAATTGCGTTATAAATTATTATTGGAATTGGTTAGTGGTTAATTGGCTTACCTAGTGGGTTGGGTTAGGTGCCATCACGACTAGTCGGATTTTGGGTCGTGACAAAGTGGTATTAGAGCTCTAGGTTCATAGGTTCTACAAGTCATGAGCAAGTGTCTAGTAGAGTCTTGCTGATCGGTATGATGACGTCCATACTTATCTTCGAGAGGCTACAGGGCATTTAGGATAATTTCCCATCTTTCTTTCTTTATCGTGCGTAATTGATCCAGCTTGAAATATAACTCTTTGAATTCCTTCCACGCATTCGTGTGCGCATGTGAGCACTCGGTATCAGCTGTATGTCGCCGGCTTGTGATTTCAGGGATGACGTGCAAGATGTGTATTCTGTGTTTTGGTGATGGGCCAGTCTGGAGGACTTGAGGCCAGGTTTAGACAGCAGCTTAGACTCGGTAGCTTTAGTTGTAACTTGTACATTTGGACTCATATGTCCGGTAATGTCCCTACGAGTGGAATTTGTGGCTCGATGAGCGGTAGAATGGATTTGTGATGAGTATGATATGACTACGGGATGTGATAAGACGATTTGAATGTGATGAGAGGTGTTTCCTTGAAATGTAAAGGAAGGGCCATTTGGGTGCTTGATTTTCGTTTTGATGTGACGTACAGTCTCGAGTATGAATGTTTTGAAGGATTTTTCACGCTGTTAAATTGTGGGACAGATTAAAGTCTCATGTCTTGTTAATAAGTTTGGACTCATAAAGATTAAGTGATTGCATAGTATTTGTGGCTGCGAAAGGGTATAACAAGATACCAATTTGAGGCTAAGCAGGTGGGTTATCCCTTGCGGAGTAATCTATGTAGGTGTGTTCCTTATAATGCGAATAGAGAGAGTTTCTTTTCTGCCAGTGGGGCGTATGTGTTGAGACTTGAATTTGAATCTGGTTGAGAAAGTTGTCTTGAGTGTTAAGAGAATGCATGCGAGCTTAGCGGACGATTGCGGTATTTTATGGTTGGCGTGGTATGAGCTTGAGAAGAATTTTCGTTGAACTGACTGAAGTATTATGACAGTAATAGAGCATGGATATTATGAGTTATCGAGTGTTTAAATTTATAGCATTGAGCCAAGTGGGGGAGTCTGTTATTGACAATTTAATTCATAGTTATGTGTTGTGGTCTGAAGTATACTTGAGAATCAGTGATGATTTGCAGAGGTGGAGTTCGAGAATGACTCGAGTAAGGAAATTTCTAGATACGTGTATATTGCACTTTATGAGTATATGAAAATCGTGGGATGAGTGAGTTATTATTTGTGAATGATGTAAGGTGCACGGAGTATGAATTTGATAGGCGGCATTAAAGTAGAGTTACTTCTTTGAGTGTTGTTGTGCTAATGGGGCACGTGTCTTTTGGCCCATTTGGGCGGTGTAATTTGGATTGAGCAAAGTGGGTGACTCTCGAGAAAGTTCCAATAGGTCCGAGGTTTACATATAGCAATTGAGAATTCCTCCGGACTTGTGTATGGATAAAATCTGAGATTTGCATTTGATGGTGCCTGGACTTACGGAAATTCTGTATGACTATGGATTCTATATTTTAGTATAAGGAAGGTAAGAAGAACAATTTTAAATTCACAGGTAAGAAGAACAATTTTAAATTCACATAAGGTATTTTTAGAGTGAGTGTTATAGTTGTGGTATTTGTGGAGGTGCTTAAGAAGAATACAGTTGCTTAAGGGTCGTAGGGCATTGTGGTTCTATGCTAGGGTTTGTGGGGTGAGTTGTGGTTAAAGATTGTGGTGTTTTAGCAAGGAGAAGTATCAATTTGAAGATAAATTCAGAAGGGACTCGGAGAAATAGGTCAGCTTGGTGGTAGGTTGGATCAGTATGGTAATGGATATGATTGGTTCTTGGGGTGCTTATGATGTGGGGGTTTTCTACAGGTGCCTTGTGGCAATACTCTTGGGTTTGGCGACCTGCGTGGCTTGGTTGAGTTAGAGAGATTCAGTTTTGATGGCTTGATTATGTGCAAATGGATCCCAAGGCATTCTCGAGGATTTCTACCACGGTTTGAGATGGATATTTCCTACCGGCCTGAGGAGCATGTTGAGTATTGTGATTTTCTACCAGATGGGATCAAATGGAAGGCTTCTGGTTGATCAGATATGTATTTTACTTGTGAATCAGAATGATTATGAGGTTTTCGAATTTTTCATATGATGGCATGATAGATGCGGTATGTGGTGTGGGAGTAAGGTTTGCGTGTACAAGGTCATGGTTCAGTTTTGAAGGAGAGGTCATAAATTTTTAGATGGTATGGACGTTTTTCGATGTCTAGATAAATGTTATAACTATTTGGTATTGCGTGAGTAGAGTGTACATTTCAGAAGGCGCACTATGTTTTGAATTATGGATATTTCATAGGTGTTGCGGCATTCTCCTAGTTGATCGACTGCTGATATTCAAATTTTGCTATGTGGCATGGAAGAATTTTAGAAGTATTCCTTATGGGATGATTGTGTATGAGAGATGTGTTAGACATTCTGGCGGTGGAGTTGGGATCGAAAATGGTGATTCGTGTGTTCTATGGATTTGGAGACCAGGAGTTGTCAAGAGCAGATTATTTCATGGTTGCGGACTGTGAAATCATGGCCGAAGCTAGCTAGATAATAGTATGTATTATGACTCGGTCTTTGTGGATTTTCGGAGGGTTGTTTATCTATTTGTGGGTAACCAGAGTTAATTTGGGGGTTCATTGGTAGGCCCAATTAGGATGTGTATTCTACACCGAGTCGGATTAGTTGGCTCCACACTACTATTGTTGAGGGATATGCCGTTCGGTTGGCGTTGGACTTATTCATGTTCTGAATGATCTATGAGTTACTCTTCTATGCTACGAGGAGTTGTGATACATTGGTTATATGCACACATGGTGCGGTTCTATTGGGGGCCTTATGGCTGAATTTGAGCGAGATGAGTATTTGGGTATTGCATGATTGATTGCATATTGTCTATGTTCTCTCAGGTTTTGTAATGGCATTGTGTCATTTGACTCTCCGTGGTTATTGATTTTGAGCAGGGTGGCTCGAGGTATATAATATGGACCAGCGTTTGGATGGGGTCACGCGTTGCAGCGGAGTTATGTTAAGGTATGAACCTTGTGTTAGAATCGTGTAATGGTTCTACGGTGTGTGATGTATTTTTAGCATTTCGTTGTGGCAGTACTTGTTAATCTTGTGGGGCAGTTCTCTCATTTGAGTCATTTTCCATGACTGAGTACATTTGAATTATTGCGTATTGGCGTAGTGATGGCACGGTTTGTGGCTCTGAGTTATATTGGTGTGGCATGTTTGTGGGATAGTTGTGCTTAATAATATATGGTCATTAGACCTAGAATAGGTACTATCAGGTTTGAAACGGTATATTTGGGAGGATAATATTGAAAGTCAGCTTAGAAAGTGATTATGGACTTATTTATTTGATAAGGGGTTACAAGATTCTGCGTGTTTCTTTTACTATCAATAGTGTACGAAGGTTTTGGGATGAAGTTTGGTTTGATATAGGGTTTATTACTAGTACTTGGTTGGTTTGGAGTAGTTACTGTGATCAGGAATGGTGCTACGAGCATGTGAGTTGTGTAATATGTTAGGTGATTATATCTGTGGTTATGGTTATGGCTCGATGCAGCGTGTTCAGACTCATACAATGTGTAAATGTAAGATTCGTGTCTTGAAAAGAAATCCTGAAAGTTGGGAATTGAATTCCAAGGTTTTCGGGCTAAGGTTAAATTAAAGATTATCTATTGTATTGTGCTGTCAGGCCTATGTGGAATAGGGTGACGTGGGATCACCCCCGAGTACGTGCATGGTAATATGGAATAGTGATTTGATGGCTTGGAAACAGCTCTTGGCACGTTCGAGGACGAACGTATATTTAAGTGGGGGAGAATGTAACGACTCAGCCAGTCATTTTGAGCATTTCAGCCCCGTTCCCCCATTTACTGCTCCATTTGTGCTTTATAGCTGTTGTATGACTTATCAGGTTAGTTAGTTCGGGTTCGGAGAGAATTTAGATTGTAATGAGACACTTAGTCTCTTAAATGGAAAGCTTAAGTTGGAAAAGTCGACCGGATGTTGATCTATGTGTAAACGACCTCGGATTCAAATTCTGAGTATTCCAATAGCTCTGTATGGTGATTTTGGACTTATGAGTGTGTCCGAAAAGTTATTTGGAGGTCCGTAGTGGAATTAGGCTTGAAATGGCGAAAGTTAAAATTTTGGGAAGTATGACCGAGAGGTTGACTTTTTGATATCGGGGTCGGAATCCGATTCTGAAAATTGGGATAGGTCCGTAATGTGAAATGTGACTTGTGTGCAAAATTTGAGGTCAATCGGGCGTAATTTGATAGGTTTCGGCATCTGTTGTGGAAGTTGAAGTTTCAAAGTTCATAGATTTTGAATTGGGGTATGATTCGTCATTTTGATGTTGTTTGATGTGATTTGAGGCCTCGAGTAGGTCTGTGGTATGTTTTAGGACTTGTTGGTGTATTTGGTTGAGGTCTCGGGGACTTCGGATGAGTTTCGGATGGTTAACAGATCAAATTCGAACTTAAGGAAAATGCTGGAATTGTAGCCTCTGGTGTGAGCGCACCTGCGAGGATCTTGGCCGCAGATGCGGTGTGGTTGGCGCAGATGCGGAACTGGGGCTGGCTTGGGCGAACACAGGTGCGAAGGGTAATACGCATCTGCGAGCCCGTAGATGTGAGAAGGGCGCCGCAGACGCAAGGATTTGGAAGGCTGGCTGTGTCCGCAGGCGCGCAATATTTCCGCAAAAGCAGATACGCAAGTGCGAGCCCAGGCACCGCAGGTGCGGAAATGCCTGGGCAGTGTTAAAAATGAGGGTTTCCGAGATTTTTCTCATTTTGGACATTTTGGAGCTCGGTTTGGGCGACTTTGGAGAGGAAGTTTTCCACACAACTTGGGATAAGTGTTCTTGACTCCCTTGTGATTATATTCCATGAATCTATCTTCATTTTTAGCAATTGGTTGATGAATTTAAAGACGAAATTGGGGGTGTTGGCCTAAAGTTCATAAAATGACTTTTTATGTTTTAAACATCGATTTGGAGTCAGAATTTAGTGAAATTAGTATGGTTAAACTTGTAATTGGATGAGTTGTCGGATTTTGTGAGTTTCGTCGGATTCTGAGACGTGGGTCCCACGGGCAATTTTTGGACTGTAATTTTGGATTTTGTGAAAAAATATTAGTATTTTGATATGGAATTAATCCCTATAATTGTGTGGACTGAATCAAATTTATTGTGGCTAGATTTGAGCCGTTCAGAAGTTGATACGCGTAGAATGGGATTTCTGGAGCATTTTGATCTTGCTCGGAATTGGATTCGTCTTGTTCGAGATAAGTAACTCTTCTAATCTTGGAGCTGAGGGTATGAACCCCAAATATATGTATTATGTGAATTGTTGGGAGGTGACGCACATGCTAGGTGACGGGCGTGTGGGCGTGCACCATAGAAATTGTGACGAAATTGGTTCCGTGAAATTTTGTAGTCATAATCTTGGCATTTTCCATGTAGTTTTATGTGTTAAAGAAATTGAGCTGAGAATCATATTAAAAATCATGTGAGGCTATGTGCCAGTATTATTGAGACCCACAAAGGTCATATTACTGTGAATTATTTGTTTAAAATAAAATTTCATACTCAGTCATATTCATTTCATTGCATATCATATCTTAGTCTCTGTTATTTATTGATACATCATATCATCATTTTTGGGCTATTTTCATGACATTGTGAGCCCATGAGCGAGAGACTGGAGAGATTGATAACTGAGGGAGGCCGAGAGCCTGACTGTGAAGATATTATTATGTGGATCGGGGATGCCCGCCTGCAGCAGGCCTTATAGGCTTTATATAGCACATGAGTTGTCCGTGCAGCACGTGAGTTGTCCGTGCGGTTTATAGCGCTTGGGCTGAAGGACCCCCTCCGGAGTCTGTACATCCCCAGTGAGCGTGGTTGATATTATTGAGGGATGGATCTTCCCTGGATATGGATCTTGTCCGAAGTATTATATACCTGCAGATGGATCTTCTTCACGGGCTGGATTGGCCCTACTCGGTACTGAGTGACTGATGATTAGTTGATGTGTATATTCCGGAATAGATCTTTCCTGGGCCGGATTGGCCATATACAGTACCGAGTGATTGGGCATGATGAATGGAATATGTGATATGTGAGAAAGTGAGATTGAATACTCTGAGAGTGTGAGTACATGAGTTCATCTCTTAGATACATTGCATTGACATGCACACATGACATACATGCATAGAGATGTATTTTCCTCATGCTGTACGGTATCACATCATTCATGATTTCTCACACATATTGGCAGATGGGCATAGCGATACATTTGTTTACACTGGTTATCTGGAAAGAAAATGAAACATCTTATTTATTATTGAAAGGATTTTTGGAAAAATTATTGTTTTCAAACTTATTCATATTTTTGGCAACTCCGGTACACGATTTGGGTTTTCATTGATGTACTGCAAAGGAAGAACTATTTTCAGAAATCATGTTTTGTTGAGCATTTGATTGTTGAGTTATTTCTGGTATTACTTGCTTTATGTTGTTATGAATTATTGTTGGTTTTGGGAGTTGAACTCTGACCTTGGTACAAGCTCGTCACTACTTTCAACCTAACGTTAGGTTTGTTACTTATTGAATACATGGGGTCGGTTGTACTCATACTACACTTCTGCACCTTGCGTACAGATGTTGGCTGCTGATGTTGCTATTATCGATGGAAGCTGGACTGAAGATGTACTTGCATCCCGGCTGTAGCTGCCTCTTGTTCGTGGTAGCTTTAGATCTGTAAAACTCTGTTTATGTACTATTCAAACAGACTGTGTATTTATTTCATTTCCGCTTTGTAATCTCTATTCTTAGAACCTCATGATTTATACTACCAGTTCTTGAGAAATGTATAAGATTATGATATTTCATTACTTAATTGCTTTATAAATTGTTATTGGAATTGATTAGTGGTTAATTGGCTTACCTAGCGGGTCGGGTTGGGTGCCATCACGACTAGTCAGATTTTGGGTCGTGACAAGGAGTAGCTAAAGAAACCTTGAAAATATTTTTCATTAATGTCTCACATTTTTTCTTATCCTTTTAGAGTTACAAGATACTCCTTGCAGTTTCTCTTCCAGTGCCTATTCTTCTTACAATGAAAACATTTAGCATCATATACTGACTTCAAGATCAAATCTCCAGAAAGCTCTTTACCAAGCTTGTACCCCAACTTCTCAAGTTCTTCGGTAAGATCAATCACAAGATTGACATGGGGTCCAACTGGGGAGTTATCAATGTCCAACTGTGTATCAACCATTTTCTTAAGATATTCAATGATTGCAGTTGGATCCATATTTTGATGTTTCCTCTGGAGTTCAGAACTCATAGAAACGAGAATGATACGTTTAATAACAAGGCATTCTTCCAAGTATTTCTGATAAACCTTGGTGCCTTCAACATTATTCTCTGGTGGGACTAGCTTTGCAGTCTTATCGATCACATCAATGAGCTTTTTATGCACAAGAACAATTCTCAAATTTCTATACCAGTCATTAAAGTTTAGTCCTACCAACTTGTTAGTCTCAAGTATTTCACGCAATGATATAACAGACATATTGAGAAATCTAAAATGCAATAATACAAGAACATATTTGTATATATCATAAAGACATGGACTTTTATCTAAATAATATTTCCACTAATTATTTTAAACTATTTACCTTCATTATAGTCTAAGAAATCATTATTTCTGTTAGTGGAGTAAAGTAATCCTTTAACAATATATATGAGTCCCTTGGAAGTCAAGTCGTTTCTCACATATATTTCAAAGATAGGTATTCTTACCAGTTGTATCTTCATACAATTTTCTTATATAGGTCTATGCCAAATAGTCCCCTGGTAGTTAGGTCGATCCTATTGGCATAGTTGAATTCAACCATCATGATAACAAAGAAATTATTAAATTTTATACTCCCCGGGTAGTCCAGGCGTCTAGTATAAAATTAAATAATTCTTCCAATCCATGCATCTAGTGCAATAAATAATTTTAACATTTTCTCGAACTATAAGTTTCCTGGTTGTCAGGCCGCTCCTTATAAACAAGAAATAAATAAAATTATTTATTTTGATGGATAGCTTTACAATAAAATATCTTATATTTTATTTCTTAAGAACTCAAATTTTAGTAGGAGGGAATTGCTATTAAACCAACTTTTAATAACATGATGATCAATGCTTTTATAACACTTGAATTTAGTTCAAGTTGTCTACATGCTTAGTCATAAATTAATTTACATCACATGTAATAAATAATTCAAAATTATGTAACGAACAAGCACGTGACATAAACAAACGAATCAACATTCTTCTAACATGTTTATCTTATATATCACTTAAAAATAATTAATGCCAGAATATTATTATTAATTAACATCGCATGAACTAAAAACAATTAAAATAACAATAGAATCTAATAACCTATTATAGATTACAGTCGTATATAATACAAAATTTCAAATTCAAGTTATGAACTATCTCAATAGTTTAACTTATATGTATACATATTTTATTCACAATAAAATAATATCAATCCATATGCATTCAAACAATTTGACTATTGCACAAGACACATGTATTATGGTTTGAACCATTCAAATATAATCTTAAAATATTTCATAAATAAATTTTAGACACGAGAAACTATGCCTCCGATATCATTGAAGGATTGCATATAGATGTCTGTAACACGCAGCGGAAGAAAATAACAATCCTAGGCAGATTTTTTCGTGTTTAAAATTTATTTACATGTCAAAGATCGGATCTGAGACATACCTAGTGAATAGAGTCTCGTTTCAAAATTCTTCGATAGTGCGAAGACTCCATGTGTATCCACACCGAGACTGATCCTTGCTATCAACTATTTGATCAATGAAACCCGCGAATAAATTGAATAAAACTATGTGCTGAAATTTTTCTCAAAAATCTCAACTCAAAGGTAAAAAACAAGAAACACTTTTTCTTGTAATTGTATTTTTCTCTCTTGGCTTTGTATTGTATTTTCACTTTCACAAAGTGATTTTTCTTCTCAAGACTTCATGTGCCAAATTTTCTCTATCACCCTTTATATAGCATCACCTATAAACCCTTTTCCTATTTGATTATGGTGATGATTTACTTGGGGTGCAAGTTTAATTCCAAAATAAAACTTTACCATAATATTTTATTGCAAAATATCAAATTCCCTTCCAAAGGGATTTACGACGTGACCAACGTCCTTAAGGACTTTGACGTGAAAATGCTGTCCAATTCCAAATTGGACTTCAAGTAATTATTTATTATTAAAATTACCAATCCCATTCTTATGGGGATAAAATAACCGACGTTGACTTTCACGTCAATCCAATTCTTAATTGGATTGATCAAATTAATCTTTATAATCTTTTATTTCATTTATTTCAACCAAGAGATATAATTTAATTTTCTATTTCAAATTAAAAAAGTTCAATTTGTTCACAATATTAATTATATTCTCTGTGCTAGCAAAGAATATAATAATATTTCATTTGGACTAATAACTTTATTTATTTGACTAATTAAATTCTTTAATTCAATTGTCAAATAATAAGTTAACTAATCCTTAACAAAGATCAGAATACTCGTTAGTGTGCGACCCCATAGGTTCAATACTAAACCGGTAGTAAATTAATCATATCAATATACTAATCAAGGATGGCGTCTAGCAACACTCCTTAACGGTCGGATAGAATGAAGTATACAAGTTACTCTCACGAACCAGTAGAAGAATAATTAATATTATCTTGTCTTTATAGCTCTGAGTCACCCTAGGATATGGTTCAACTGTCAAATCCTAATAGGCGACCAACTATGTGTGCATGTCAAATATAATCAACCATTGAATGACCTAAGAAACTCTTTTCTTCTTTTCATTCAATTGCCCTGGCCAAAGTCTTAGTTTGGTCGCTTATAATTCATGACAACACAAAGCTTAAACTTATTACCAAGAGTTGACAGATTCCATCTTAATCAAACACTAATTCTACAAGTATTTAATTATACCCAATATCCTTTCAACTATCGTCCTAGGGCCATATGTGTCTAGTATCAAAGCACAATAAATAACTTGTCAATTACTATGACAATCTTAGGTCAAAGGATCTTACATCACATTCTTCAAGAGAATATCCTATTGACAGTTTATGGTAATTCTAACCATTAAGAATTATCCAATGAGTCGGTTCAATGATCATATCTCTATATGCATCATCTATATATGTAATTTAGTTAATGATATCAACTAATCTTTATCACATAAAGACGATCACATAAATATTGATCTAACAGGATTACTAATGTCCAAATTAATAATCCTACGATCAAGGACAAAATTTAGATTAAATTGTAAGAGATTTTACTCTCATTATCATGATCTCCATCATGATGACAAGTCTCAAAATTTAATCAAGGACCTTATTAAATTTATCAAGTAATTAATAAACTTTGATAAAAGAATATCAAATGTCATATATATTTTATATCAAATAACGTTTACAAAAATATGTTTCAATCATCAAATATGAGATTGGATCTAAGGAATATCTACTATATCCCTAATAGCAAGGTCTCCATAACAGGTGTTGGACAACATCTACAACCCTCAGTTTCTTGAGAATCCAACCTACTGATATTCTCCCTGATGGGGATTCTATGTAATGACCCAACCGGTCATTTTGACATTTAGAACCATGTTTCCCTAAATAAAACACTCTGTATGTGCTTTTATTAATTTATGACTTGCGGGGATAGTTGGTTCAGGATTCAGAAGTGTTTGGGTTGAAATCGGAACACTTGGTTCCTTAAGTTAGCCTTCAAATGCTAAGTTTGTCTTCGGTCAATATTTTGAGAAAACGACCCCGGAATCAGGATTTAACGGTTCCTATAGCTCCGTATGGTGATTTTGGATTTAGGAGCGTGTTCGAAATTTTATTTGGAAGTCCGTAGTTAAATTAGGCTTGAAATGGCTAAAACAAGAATTTAAGTTAGGAAGTTTGACCGGGGTGTTGACTTTTTGATATCGGGGTCGAAATCTAGTTTTGAAATTTTTTATAGCTCCGTTATGTCATTTATGACTTGTGTGCAAAATTTGAGGTCAATCGGACTTGATTTGATAGGTTTCGACACCAAATGTAGAAATTGGAAATTTTAAGTTTCATTAAACTTGAATTGAAGTATGATTCGTGGTTTTAGCGTTATTTGATGTGATTTGAGGTTCTGACTAAGTTCGTATAATATTTTAGGACTTGTTGGTATATTTGGTTGAGGTCCCGAGGGACTCAGGTGAGTTTCGGACGGCTAACGGATCATTTTTGGCATTGGGGAGATTGCTGATAGCTGCTGGTATTTTTCTTCTGATTCCTTATATGCGATTGCGTAAGTTTGTCTGCGATCGCTTAGGGTAATTTGGGCAGAGATGACTTTGTTCTACGCGATCGCGTGAATTGGGATGCGATCGTGTAGGCTTAATTGGGCAGCTGGAAATTTGTTCTATGCGATCGCGTGGGCAAGTTCGCGATTGCGTAGGTTGGGGCGAGCTGTGCTATGCGAACGCGTGGCTAAGGCCGCGTTCGCGAAGAGGAACGGAGGGAGGAGTTGGGCCACACGCGCTTAATGCTTCGCGATCGCATGGGACTTTCCGCGATCGCGTAGAGTTAATTTTGGCAGTGTTAAAATTGTGCTTCGCGATCGCGTGAGGAAGTTCGCGATCGCGTAGAAGAAATCACTGGACAGAGAGTTTAAGTTCCGACCATTTTCCATTTTTTCCCGATTCGGAGCTCGGATTGAGGTGATTTTTGGGAGATTTCCAGAGAAAACAACGGGGTAAGTGTTCTTAACTCAATATTGGTTAAATTACCCGAATCCATAACTGTTTTTATCATTTAATTGGTGAATTAAGTTGGAAAAGTTTGAAAACCCTCTTGGATAGATTTGAGGATTTGTTATCGGAATTTAGTAATTTTGGTATGGGTAGACTCGTGGTTGAGTGCGCGTTCATATTTCGTAACTTACACCGAATTCCGAGACGTGGGCCCCACGGATAATTTTTGAGTTAATTTTGAATTTTTATTGAAAAATGTAGTATTTTCTTATGAAATTGATTCCTATAATTTTTAGTGATAGTATCGAATTATTTTGGCTAGATTCGAGCCATACAGAGTTGGATAATCGAAGGAAAGACCTACTAATGGATTAAATTGGAGCAAGTTGAGGTAAGTCTCTTGTCTAATCTTGTGATGGGGAATTTACCCCATAGATGATTAAATTAATAATTGTTGCTAAATGTGGGGGTTACGTACGCACGAGATGACGAGAGTCCGTACGTAGCTACTATCTATGCTAAAGTCCGGGTAGTTTAAGACTCAAAGCATGAATTATGTGTGTAAATTGTATCCTTTGTTTAATTAAATTATTTGAAATATATTGTGAATTGTTAGGGAAAGATAATAAAAGATGGAAATCCTATATACTTAATTTTCTGCTTAAATTAATTAATTGTTAAAAAATTGTTCATCCTCTCGAATTAATCTTATAATAAATATACTCTCCTTCCGGAGGTACATAAGAAAATGTCCTCCTTTCTTGTGGAGCGAGCCGAACGCCTCGGCAATATAGATGCATCTATGGATCGCGCTGTACGTCCCTCGGCAGTGTACACAACACTCTAGATCGGGCCGTACGACCTCGGCAGAAATCGTGCCTAATAAAAATAATTACACGATACCTTGATATTTTAATTGCAGCTTGTGAATTTAATTAATAGATTGGGAATTGTTGCATTTGAAGGAATTTAATTATTTCTGTTGGTTAAATAAAATTATTGTTAACTCTGTGAATCATGTTGATTTAAATATTTCTATTTTTATTATATTTATTATTATTATTAACCCTTAGTGAGTGTCAAAGTCGACCATCTCGTTTCTACCTCTTCGAGATTAGGCTTGATAATTACTGGGTACACGTTGTTTACGTACTCATGCTACGCTTGCTGCACTTTTTGTGCAGGGCCTGAGACGGGTACTATTGTTGGACCTATCAGCGCGCACCAGTGTTATCCAGAGGCTTAGTGGCGAGCTGCTTTCTGAGCCGTTCTGCAGCAACTAGTGCCTCTTCTGAGAGTTTTATTTTGTCTATTTCATTTCAGACAGTTTTTATAATTTTTTTGTATAATCTACTAGATGCTCATACACTTGTGACACCAGATCTTGGCACACACACTAGTAGAATGTTTGGATTTAAATTTTGTTCTTGGTTATTTTAATTTACTAATTCTTCTCACATTGTCTAAATTCTTGTAAGTAAGAAGAGTTTAATTACTCGGTTAATTTTTAAAGAATTGAATATGGGTTTAAATTACTAGTTGGCTTGCCTAGCTTTAAGTGTTGGATGCCATCACGTCCTATAGGTGAAATTGGGTCGTGACATTCTACCAAAGAAGACCCTCCAACACATGAAAGATTGTTTGAAGGGAATGGATTTGTGCCATATCTTGTTCCCCGTACAATTCTAGTTTGTAACCTTTAATGAGATGTTTTATAGGCATACTAGTTGAAGAACTAAGTGGAATAAATTTGGGGCTCTTCCTAAGTTATTTTTTGAGAATGGAAATGAACATCACTTATTAAACTGAACTTTTTTCTTCTGGAAACTGGATGTCATACAATCTGAGGAAAATATGCTATCCTCTTTAGAGACCTACGGTTAAGATTGATCCTTTTTGTTATGGTAATTATGAATTAACTC
The DNA here is from genome assembly GCF_000390325.3 of Nicotiana tomentosiformis. Classification (NCBI taxonomy): domain Eukaryota; kingdom Viridiplantae; phylum Streptophyta; class Magnoliopsida; order Solanales; family Solanaceae; genus Nicotiana; species Nicotiana tomentosiformis. The sequence continues at coordinate 103,358,843 of NC_090819.1, read as the reverse complement.
CGAAAGCAAAATATTGGATTACCTAGCAAGCCATGGCGAAGGCAGAATTTCTGCTAAGAGGGTTCAAACAAGAAAAAGTTAAGAAATTAAAACAAAATGTCGCTAATGGTAATTGACCTCACAAAGATTTTGAACACCCTTGATCACTAAGCTACGCTTTTGGGCTATGTCAAGGGGATTCAAAATATAATATATAGATGCACAAACCGAATTTCACCTTAGATATACAATGTAATTTTCCGGCGAAGGGTTCGGGTGAACTCCCTTCCGCCCCACTAAATCCGCCCCGGCAGCAGCAAGGGTTGCAGTGTTGCACATTACTTCCCCCCTGTAAATTCAGCAACTTTGCAGTAATCATACATTTAGAATGACCTCAGGTACTAAACAACACCCTTAATCCAAAAGATGATTTGCTCATATTAGGTTTCAGGAGAAATTTTGGTATTTTACTCTTAAATCTATTTTTTTTATGTATCAAGCGTGCTATAAATGGAAAAGAAAAGAAAGCAAGGGTAAAACAAGCAGAAAGTGGATGGCTTACTTTTACTTTTCTGACCAAATAGGGGAAAATAAACGCAAAATGTCCCTCATCGGCTGACACAAAGAAAACTGAGGATCAGGAGGTGTATAAAACCATAGCAAGGAGTTACATTGAAACATACTTGCCTGGACTGGGTCAATGGGTGATCAATAAGACTCATGGCCTAGGTTGGTGATTTCCATTGCACTTTGGAGGGGTGTCCGCCTAAGGTTTGCTCAAGTGGTTGAGGCTACGTCATAATTTGTGGCAGTGGGGGCCTGCGTTCGCGCGGCCCATATCCAATTCTTCAACTAAACTTTTTTGGCTCAAGCTATTGCTTTTATTATTTTGAATGGCCCAGATTCCATCGAAAAACAAAGGGATCATTTTTTCCCACATTTGGCACTGCTTGTGAGTTAAACTGAACCAGGGACCGAAGAAGGAATGAGGATGGCCAAAACATTTCAAGCCTTAAAAGGTTTGGCTGAGGGAAAGGAAGAGGTGAATTCCATTCGAAAGAGAGGGTAACATTCATTATTTTACTCTCAATTCCAGCTTCAGCAAGATAAAAAAAATTGAAAATATAAATTATTTACTACTGTTAAAAGGACATAGTGTTGATTTTTGTAACATTTTAAAAGTAAGACTACTCTTTTCCATGAATAAGAGAGTATGACGTTATTGTATGTGACGTCTAATCTCACACAATTCTACTTAGAAATTATAGTAAATCAATCTGCTCTCTTTCGTGGTTATATAGGATCAATTTTCTTCTTTGTCTTGTCTAAATTGTGACTTTTTACAAAGGAAGTCAGACCTTATTTCCTGAATTATTAGAATTTAACTAGCTTCAATCTTAAAATAAAACCATTTTTGGAGACTTGTCACTAATAATATAACTCAGAAAGAGGTAATAATAAGTGGCCAAGTAATCAGATGGTGGAGTGCAGTGCCACTGCTTTCAAAATTTGCATATTTCAGGATAACATTGATAGATGCTTTGCCTAGTCTAGGAAATTAACCATTGGGTTCTCCTTGTGAGAATCTCATATTTTCTGACCAAAATTGACAAATATAAAAGCCGTTCTGTTTTATGCTTAGGCTGAGATTCCACATAGCCGTTCTTCAAGAATTTTGATATCAAAAGGGGACATCCTACCATTGATTGTGGCCAGGATCTTCCAACCTGGTAGAGGCAATCAGGGGGGCGGATGCAGTGTTTGAGCATCGGGTTATTCTGAACCTAGTACTTTCGATGGGGAGCATAAATTTATGTGTAAAAATTCACTAAAATTGCAACAAATAGTAGATATGAATCCATAATTTTAAAAACATAATGGTTCAATACTAAAAACCTTAAAGATTGAACCGTAAATTCTGTATCCGCCTTTGAAGGCAATTAACTTGGTCCAAATTATACTGTAGTGTTGAACCTTTATTCAATGTAAACATCATTAGCAAACCCCATCACATCATCTTTTCAAGCTTGTGGAGCAGCCTGAGATTCATCATATTTTTCCAAACCTCAAATATAAAAATGGGTAGATAAGTGAGTCCTCATCACAAGGAGCAAGTAAAATATCACCAGCTAAGTTCAAGGAGCTCAACATTGAGCAGCATCACTAAGTTACTAAAACTTGGTGTAATATGGCGGCAAGTCCTTTCTCTCAGTCATTTTCTCATATTGACCTTTTTCAAGATAGGATTGATCCAACCTGTGCAAGTTGAAGACAAAAAGGAGGAATATTTAACAAATAATTATCCTATAACATCATACACTTTAGGCAAGTCCACTACAATTGGTTACAACTTAAATAGTTATCAAATACACTTTAGGTAGATTACAAATCATGCAGAACCGCAAAAGTTGTTTTTATTTTGAAAAACTTGTAAATTCCAACCATATAGTAATTGCAGGACTGGTGAAGAAGGAGAAGAACAAGAAGAAGAAAAGCAGAGAGAAACATACTTTGAAGCCTTAAGGGAAAAAAGAGTGATGTGCGTACCACATCGAAAGGAAAGAGTAAATCCAGACTTTGTTCCAATATAAAAAGGGAACCACTGGCAAGTGAAGAACTCACGCAGCCACGCAGTGAGCACAAAGCGAACTATTCTTTCGCCTTTTACTAAAGAATACCGTGTGCGCGCTGCACTCAGTGGCATACGCCAATTTTTGGAGGGGTTCTCTTCTTTAGAGTACCCCCTACAATTCTAGTTTAACCTGCAAATTTGATGTTTTATAGGGATATATTCAAGTAGAAGAACAAAGTGGAAGGATCTGTGGCTCTTTCTATGTTGACGAACTTCACTTGTTAAACTGAAACCCTTTCTTCTAGAAACTGAATATCCTACTGAGAACAAATGTATCATCCTCTTTTAGAGTCTTTTCCATGACAAAGTATTGGTCACTGACCTATGTTTAAGATTGATCCATTTTGTTATGGTAATTATTAATTAACTCCAAAAGCATATTAATTGGATTACCGGCAGCAGGGGGTGCACATTATTTTCTCCCAGTAAGTTTAATCACACGTTTTTGTCATTCTTGCTAACTTTAGGTTCTAAACAACACCCTTAATCCAAAAGATGGTTTTTGGTATTTTACTTTTAAGAGATTCAAAAAAATCTGTTGCTATAAATGAAAACTTGTGATATTACACTGAGTTGTTGTTGCTATAAATGAAAAAGAAACGAAAGTAAGGGGAAAACAAGCAGAAAGAGATGGCTCTCTTACTTTGCTTACCAAAAAGTGGACAATAAACGCAATATGTCCCTCATCGGCTGAAACAAACAAAGCTGAGGATCATAGCAAGGAGCGGAATGAAACATACTTACCTGGACGGGGTCAATGGGCGATCAATAAGACCCATGGCCTAGGCTGGTGACTTCCATTGCACTTTGGAGGGGTGCCCGCCTAAGGTCGGCCCAAGTGGTGTAGCCTACGTCATAATTTGTGGTAGCGGGGCCTGCGTTCGCGCGGCTCCTACCCAATTCTTCATCAAAATATCTTCTATAATTTGCATTGCTCAGCGTCACGCGATCAACGTTTTTGCATTGGGAGCGTCAGCGAAAACCAGACTTGCGTTTAAAGAATCGACCTTTCTTAGTACGGCATTTGATTTTGCCAGTTCACTGGAGAATCTAGGTATTTAGTAACAGAACATTCTTTTGCCGCATTTTATCGATCGGCTTGTGAGCATCTATTACAATAAACTAAACTGAGCCATGGAGCGAAAGGAAGAGGTGAATACCACTCGAAAGTGAGGGTAGTAATTAAGCCACCCCCACCGGTTTTGTATATAAAACAGATATCACCGAGGAAGTTCTGGTTTTATTTTATTAAGACTTTATTTTATTTTATTTTGGTTTTCCCATCCGATGTCCGGCATCCGTATTGGAGCCTTACTATATCCGGATTCGCACCGACTAGGGCCCCATTCGAGAGGAAGCGCTCCCTACCAACAATTTTTCCATACCCAGGGCTCGAAACCGAGACCTCTGGTTAAGGGAAGAGCAACCCCATTCGCTGCACCACATCATATGGTGATGAGTATTACGTTATTGGATGTGACGTCTAATTTCACACAATTCTACTTAGGAATTATAGTAAATCGATCTGCTCTCTTCCGTGGTATATAGGAGTCAATTTTCTTTTTTCTCTTATCTAAATTTTGACTTTTTACAAAAAAAAGTCAGAACTTAATTCCTAAATTATAGAATGTAACTAGCTACAATCTTAAAATAAAATCATATTTTGGAGACTTGTTATTAATAGTTTAAGTCAGAAAGAGGTAATAATAAGTGGCCAAGTATTATGTATTAAGATGGTGGAGTGCAGTTTCGTTGCTTTCAAAAATTGCATATTTCAGGATAATATCGGTTGATGCTTTGCCTAGTTCTGTTTTATAGTTAGGTTGAGATTCCACATAGTAGAATGCCGTTCTTTAAGAATTTTAATATCAATAGGGGATATCGCGTCAAATAAATGGTTTAGTTGACTGTTGAACGATGAAAACCAGCATTGATTTGAAATTTTGAACCAAGATAACTTTAGCACCCACTATTTACATCAGATAAGACACTATAACATCCATCGCGATCACATCCTACCATTTATTTACTGTACATCATTAACGTACCCAATCGCATCATCTTTTCAAGCTTGTAGAGCAACCTGAGATTCAACATATTTTTCCAAACCTCAAATATATAAATGGGGTAGACGAGTAGCAAGTGAAAGATCACCAGCTAAGTTGAAGGAGCTCAGCATTGAGCAGCATCACTAAGTTACTAAAACTTGGTGTAATATGGCGGCAAGTCCTTTCTCTCTGTCATTTTCTCATATTGACCTTTTTCAAGATAGGATTGATCCAACCTATGCAAGTTGAAGACAAAAAGGCTAACATATAATTGTCCTATAACATCATAAATTTAAGGCAAGTCCACTACAATTGGTTACACTTTAAATAGCAAAATCAGTCTATGAAATTTAGCATCTGACTAGACCATTTGTAACAAACTAATGAAGTGATGATTGTCTTGTAGCTCAGACATAAAGTTCCCCCATCATAACAAACTGAAAATGATATGACAGCAAATAGTTGATTACATGCTAACCTACGATACACATTCATTGCTGAATACATCATCCTCTGGTGGAACCTTTCTAGTTCTCATTGTCAGAGAAAAGTCTTGCATTAGCAACTAATAGAATGCAACAAGAACAGATTGTTTCTATAGGTAAATGACTTATTCTCCGCACCAATGCACCACAAATGGCCTTGTACTTCTAGGTCGCCTTTCATTCCTGCCGTTTCCCATACAAACTTGAAAAGCCCCAGAACTCTGCTTAGCTGCTTTACCCCACTCTGCAGTATATTCTGCTCATTGGATGTTAAGATCTTTCCCGTGCATAGACGGAACTTGTCCCCGCGACCAATTGCATAAAGCCCTCCACAAACTTCAACTTCAATATCCCATATGCTGCCATAAAGATAATAAAGAAGAAGTATGAACACACATCGCGACGAGTGGCCCAATGTTTTAGTTAATTTCTTGTGCACTAAACTTTCTTGGTGGCGAGTTTCCTTATATCCAATGTTTTTGTCTATCGAAACATCCCTAATCTAATAAAGTCCCTCTTTCATAACCTCAAGCTTCTTACTTCGAAGTTATTTTTGTCTATTCACTCAAGCAATTACTAAGGTCGAGAAACATTTCAAGAACATCTTCCCACTTGTTAGAAGTGGGTGACTCCGCACCTTTGGCAGGTGCGAGGCATATCCATGAAGTGGATTCAGGGTCATAAGAAGTGGCACTTTCTAAAAACTTTTGACAAGTTGTAACTATTTGCTGCGACATTTTAATTTCTTTACTCGGACATTTGCGATTTAGAAAATCTATCTCAGATTTCAGCCCATTCAATATCTCCTCGAGTGCCCCTGTCCATATCGGGTACTTTGTGACCTGTATACATATCGATTGCCTGACAAGCTTCTTTTGTTGAAGCTTCTTTTCTTCATCATTTCTTGCATTGACGGACACCCAATAAATGTCATAGCCAGTGATTTAAAAGGAGACATCTTTTGTTCCAAGCTCTCGTCATAAACTCTCGCGCGGTCATTAATATTGACTAGCTTACCATCAACTAAGTCCACATGCTTTAGTAAGTGGCTCATTTTTGTTAATTTTGAGAAAGCTTTTTCATACCATTCAGAATGCAGAGACTCCTCATTGACTTCTTCTGGGCAGTGACAAAACCGCATCCCTCCACTTTTGTTGGCTATCAATATCTTTCATACTACTCAATGCCATTGTAAGGCCAACTTAAAGTAAAAATAAACAATGCAATTTAATCGACCGAGACTGCTCTGTTTTCTGCTTATGCCGATTGGGTCCTCCATTATACAATTAAAAACCAACCTGGATCCGAAATTCAAGATATATAGTCCAAATCTTTCTGTGCAGCATTTCGTCGATCAGCTTGTGAGCATATATCTCTTCCAATCACCGGGAAACTGACGAGAAATCAAATATAAGATTACAAATCATGCCGAATAGCATAAGTTTTCAACCATACAGTAGGTAATTGCAAGACTGCTGAAGAAGGAGAAGAACAAAAGAAAAAAAGGAGAGTGAAATATATTTTGAGGGGAAAAAGAGTGATGCACGTACCACATCGAACCTAAAGAGTAAAACCAGACTTTGTTACAACATAAAAAGGGAGGCACTGGCTATTGTAAAACTCACGCAGCCATGCAGTGAGCACAAAGCGAACTATTCTTTCGCCTTTTACTAAAGAATACCGTGTGTGCGCTGTATTCAGTGGCATACGCCTATTTTTGGAGGGGTTTTCTTCTTTGAGAACCCCCTACAATTCTAGTTTCAGTCTTGCGTGCGTATGTTTAACTTTTTTCAGTATTAAAGTAGCACACAGCCTGTTTGAATTAGCTGAAAATAACTTATTTAAATTCCAAATTAATCTTCATCTAGCTTCTTTCTGGCTTTCTTTCATTTCTTAGTTATCTGTGTTTAATTGTGTGAAAGAAAGGAAGCTATAGTTTTTACGATTAAGGAGTTGTAAATCTCAACTGTATGTGGATATAAAAATAGTTTACGGGTGCACATCCGACCTATATTGTAAGACAAAGGCGAGCGAATCATCTCTACATTCCACACAGCCTTGCGATGAGTAGAGAGCTAACTGTTCTTTTTGCCGTTCACTAAAGAATATTGCAGTTTTCCAAGGGGTTTCTTAACTGAGTGTCCCACCAATTTTAGTTTCAATCTTGTACACGAATGATAAGACAGAACATTGCGCATCTAATAAGTGGTTGAGTGGTGGACTATGAAGACTAGTAATGACTTAAACAAACATGATAATCCGTCAATAAAAAATCAAAAGATAAATACTTAGGAATAAAAATGAAAAAACATTGTTGATGAAATTGCAGTCTCAGAACTGTACAATGCCAGTCTCACAGCCCTCTTTCCATATGCCATAACCACATATCAATGCAACTCCTATATTTAAGCATCTATTCCATCCAAGAAAAAGGACGTAGGATCTTAGCATTGAGCAGAGCGAATTCCATAAAAAATTAGTACTGTGTTTTGGAAAACATAGGATCCTTGCAATGTGGTTAGGGGATTGCACCAAATGCTATAATTCCATAAGTTTTGACATCTGGTATGAAAGATAGATTAGCTACACCAAACTGGTTAGTATACTGGCAATAGAGGACTTAAAAGAACTGAGTTTGTATCACTAGGATCTAAACACTGCTTATCCTATTCAAAGAGAAGATAGCTTAGGCACAAGATGTCCCATATCGGCTAACACAAAGGAAAACCAAGAGCTGGAGGGATATAAAACCATAGGGAGGAGCATCAAGGGAACATACTTACCTGGACGGGGTCAATGGGCGATCAATAAGACCTATGGCCTAGGTTGGTGACCTCCATTGCACTTTGGAGGGGTGCTCGCCTAAGGTCAGCCCAAGTGGTCGAGCCTACGTCATAATTTGTGGCAGCGGGGGCCTGCGTTCGCGCGGCCCCTACCCAAGTCATCAACAAAAGTGTTTCACTCAAGGCATGAATATTATGTACTTGTGAATTCGTTGAGTTACCCTTACAATTTTATGCCAATATTTGTAATTTTATTTAACTTGTTAAATAAATGAGAGTTTTGTGGAACTCCAATTTGTTAATTTAGATTTTGCATGACATAAGTAACTCTACGTTGTTTGCCTTTCTATATTTGGGCGTGAGGACTGAGGATGGAATTACTTAGTCTACTGTTGAAATTTATTCTAATTACTTCTAGCCTTTTCCTTCCCATTATTCTCGTCTTTGAGAGAATCTCATGTTTTTTTTGGACCAAACAGTTATGGCACAACCCAACTCTATGTCTTGTTCATAGGTATGGTGAAATACCACTTAGACAAAATGCCTTTCACTAAAAACTATGATGTCAATAAGACACATTGCACATCAACTATTTGGTTGACTATGAAGACTAGTACACGATTTGGATAAAAATGACAAGTTTGAGAAATTATCTAGAAAATAAAAAACAGTTGGAGAGTAACTTTTATGCATCTAGAGATACAACAACATACCCAATATCTTGTGCAGGTAGAGAGGTTTATGCATATGGAGATCAAACTATAAACTCAATGACCGAAGAGGGAATGAGAATGGCCAAAAAAATTTAAGCCTTGAAAGTTTTGGATGAGGGAAATGAAGAGGTGAATCCCACTCGAAAGAGATTCACCTACGATATCTGGCGCCGTACTAACCTACGATACAAGCCCGGCATTAGCAACTAATAGAATGCAGCAAGAACATAGTGTTTCTATAGGTACATGACTTATTCTCCGCGCCAATGCACTACAAATGGCCTTGTACTTCTAGGTCGCCTTTCATTCCTGCTGTTTCCCATACAAACTTGAAAAGCCCCAGAACTCTGCTTAGCTGCTTTACCCCACTCTGCAGTATATTCTGCTCATTGGATGTTAAGATCTTTCCCATGCATAGACGGAACTTGTCCCCACGACCAATTGCGCATAAAGTCCTCAACAAACTTCAACTTCAATATCCCATATGTTGCCATAAATATAATAAAGAAGAAGTGTGAACACACATCGTGACGAGTGACCCAATGTTTTACTCAACTTCTTGTGCACTAAACTCTCCTGGTGGCGAGTTTCCTTATATCCAATGCTTTTGTCTATCAGAACATCCCTAATCTGATAAATCCCTTCTTTCATGGCCTCAAGCTTCTTCACCTCCGAAGTTAATTTTGTCTCTTCACTCAAGCAATTAATAAGGTCGAGAAACATTTCAAGAACATCTTCCCACTTGTGAGAAGTGGGTGACTCCGCGCCTTTGGCAGGTGCGAGGCGCATCCATGAAGTGGATTCAGGGTCATAAGAAGTGGCACTTTCTAAAAACTTTTGACAAGTTGCAACTATTTGCTGCGCCATTTTAATTTCTTTACTCGGACACCTACTATTTAGAAAATCTATCTCAGATTTCAGTCCAATCAATATCTCCCCGAGTACCCCTGTCCATATCGGGTACTTTGTGACCTGTGCACATACTGATTGCCTGACAAGCTTCTTTTGTTGAGCAGACACAATCAAGAAGTTTGACACTTTTGTGAGGGAATCAATGGTAATTGATTCCCTCTCGCTAGCTTTACTGAAATACACAGGCTGGTCGTATTATGAATCAGCTAATGCTTCCATCACATTCTTCTTCATCCTTTCTTGCATTGACGCACCCAACAAAGGTCCTAGCCAGTGATTTAAAAGTAGTCATCTTTTGTTTCAAGCTCTCATCATAAACTCTCGCGCGATCATTAACATTGACTAGCTTACCATCAACTAAGTCCACATTCTTTAGCAAGTGGCTCAATTTTGTTAATTTTGAGAAAGCTTTCTCATACCATTCAGAAGGCAAAGACTCCTCATGGAATTCTTCTGGGCCGTGATTGTATAAGGTGAAATATGATATGACATGTGGTCATCTAAAGGAAAGACACGTGGAACCCAATACGGGGATGGTCGAAGACCGAACACAGCCATTCCGCTTGTCACCGGAAGGGATAACATTCATAAAGGTGTATTAAATGCTCTGCTCCCGGTAGCATTTAATAAGAAATATTCTGCAGCATTAAGAACGACGGCCCGTTACAGAGAATTTGGCATTTATATTCACCGTTACATCTTCATCAATGACCCTCATAATTGACATTAAAGGAGGGAACGATCCTAGAACATCCTTCCCTAGACATAGCTATAAATAGTGAGCCCAGTTATCATTGTAAAAGACACGAATTTTCTAGCTAAACTTACACTACATTCTATACAATGCTTAATACAATCTTACTTTCCCACTTTTTAATCTCATCATTGCTGTGCCCGAAAATTTTGTTCCCGAAACTGTCATCTCTGCTGTTTCATCTACATTTTAAGGCTAAGTATTGTACATTTCTTCAATTATTGCATTATTTCAGGATCAAATTAGTTCACTTTTCTAGAAATCATGTATAAATTTAACTGTACCATTTTACGGGTAAATAGTCTGGCGCCCACTGTGGGGCCTAGACAGTCGTGCAATTAAATTGATCCTTGCCTTTTTTACTAACGTGATTTGATTATTTTATCTTAGAAAAAATCATAAAAAATGGCAGATAACACTGTTAACAACACGCACAACCCTGAAATTCGAGGGGATCAACCTCATTTCGAGGATTCAATCAGTGACACCCGCAATGAGGAGAATGACGCCACGCTGGTGCATGACAGGCAGTACACTCGATAGATTCGGGAGACAACTCCCGATGATGCTGACGAGAAGCATGTCGTGGATGCGGTGAGGGTCCTGCAAAAGCAACATGCGATCATTCTAGGCCATCTCACGTGGCAGGATAAAGTTATGACGGAGCTGAAGCAGGCGCTATCGGGGGTTTCGAATAATGCAAACAGACGAGATCCAATTCCTCCCAGGGTTGCTGAAAACCAAACAACGCAGAGAGTCGACAACAACACTCCTGGGGTGAAGTTGGCTCCGAAGGGGCTGGGGGAGCGGATCCGGTCTCAACAACGAGAACGACCCGTTCAAGAATTAAATTTTACGGTTTCTGAGTGAAGTAAACGCCCGCATGGACCAAATCTCGGGCGCGCCACCAGTATTGAAAGGCCCGGACTCGAAGAAGTATACTCAATTCCCGTACAAGCCGAGTGCGGCACCCGAACTAATCCCGAAGCGGTTCAAAATGCCTGAAGTGCCAAAGTATGACGGGACTTCAAACCCATAGGAGCATATTACCACCTACTTAAAAGGAAATGATTTAGCTCCTCACAAAATTGAATCAGTGTTGCTAAAGAAATTTGGAGAAACTCTCATATTTTTAATTTTTATTCCATATTTTTAATTTTTATTTTACTCTACAATATCATACTATTATTTTTAAGATCAGCTAGCTCTTTTCATAAATTAAAAAATTACATCAAGTGGAAAAATAGTCCGATGAGGTGGCTCCACGATGTGACAGAATACTCAGAGATTATGCAAGGCCGAATCATTTTGAAGGAGAATCAAGTGTGAGAAGATCACCAATTGCAGCAAACAACTTTAAAATTCGCACAGGCTTGATTCAAACCATTCAACAGTCATGTCAGTTTACTGGTGATGCGAGTGAATATCCTCACACCCATCTAATTAATTTTCTTGAATTAGTTGAAACTCGCAGGTATAATGGAGTCACAACTGACGCTATCAGGTTGAGCTTTTTCCCTTTTCATTAAAAGGTGAAGCAAAAATATGGTTGCGAAGTCTGCCAAGAGGTTCAATCACTACATGGGACCAAATGACTCAGAAATTTCTTAATAAATATTTTTCACCTGCAAAAACATTTAAAATGAAGCAAGAAATCAATAATTTTATGCAGACAGATTCCGAACCTGTATACCAAGCATGAGAATGATTAAAAGAAATGTTAAGAAAATTTTCACACCATGGTATCCAAGATACTGATATCTTATATATTTTTTATCATGGTCTTAAACCCTTTGCTAGAAATGTAATTGACGCAGCATCAGGAGGATCCATAATGAGCAAAACCACTACAGAAGCCATGCAATTGCTTAATAAAATTCAGAAAATATTGTTCAATGGCCCTCAGACAAAATGATTGTTAAGAAAGCAGCAAGAGTCAATCAAGTTGAGGCTTGGAATTCATTAGCACAACAAATTGCAACTCTGACACAAAATGTTGAGGCTTTTCAGGTAAATTACCCAATCATCATCTCAACATGAGAACTGTGATGTTTGTGGAGGTAATCATCCCAATCATGAGTGCCAAGCTTCAACACAAAATGAAGAACACATAAATGCTATTGGTTATAGAACCAGTTATCCATTCCGTAGTCCTATGGCACAAAAACATCCGGGATTCCAATGGAGTAACCTAAATAGTGCTGAAAATCCTCAAAGATTTTTCAATCAAAAGCAGCAGGCACAGGGACCACCTGGTTTTCAAAATCAAAATAGAGAGCAACAAGATTTTCAGCAATATCAACAACAGCCCCAAAGAGCTCATCAACAAAGCCTTGAAAACATGATGTACAAATTCATTAAAGCTACAGACGAGAAAGTTGAAAGTCAAAATTCAGCAATCAAGAATTTGAAAATTCAAATGAGCCAATTAGCAACCCTCATGTCTGGACAAATAAAAGGTGCTTTACCAAGTAACACTAAGAAAAATTCAAAGGAACATCTCCAAGCCATCTCTCTGCGGTCTGGTAAAACTCTTGATAATCCATATGCAGATAGACAAGGAAAGCCACAAGAAATGGAACAGGTAAATGAAGGTGAGAATAAAAGAGACTCCGAACTTCTAAAAGAACAAAAAAATAAAGGAAAAAAAGGTACAAGAAAATGAATTGATGACGAATCCTCACTCTGTACCCCTCCCCTTTCCCCAAATGCTAAAAAGAGAAAAGATTGACAAATAGTTCTCAAACTTTCTAGAAATTTTAAAACAGCTTTACATTAACATACCTTTTACAAATGCTTTGAAGCAAATGTCGGCATATGCTAAATTTTTTAAAGATATTTTGTCAAGTAAAAGAAAATTGGAAGAAGTTTCAGTGGTTAAGCTTACAGAAAAATGTAGTGCTATAATTCAAAATAAGCTTCAATAGAAACTTGGTGATCCGCGCAGTTTTACAATTCCTTGTACTTTGGGAGGTTGTAACGACCCGGCCAGTCATTTTAAAAGTTGTATCCCCGTTCCCCTATTTACTGCTCATTCTGTACTTTATAACTGTTATGTGACTTGCCGGGGTAGGCGATTTGGGCCCGGAGAGATTTCAGAATGAATTGAGACACTTAGTCTCAAGGTTGAAAGCTTAAGTTGAAAAGGTTGACTAGATGTTGACTTATGTGAAAAAGACCTCAGAATAGAATTTTAATGATTCCAATAGCTCCGTATGGTGATTTTGGACTTAGGAGCATGTCCGGAAAATTATTTGGAGGTCCGTAGTTAAATTTGGCTTGAAATGGCTAAAATAGAAATTTAAGTTTGGAAGTTTGACCGAAGAGTTGACTTTTTTTATATCAGAGGGTCGAAATCCGATTCTGGAAATTTGAATAGGTCCGTTATGTCATTTATGACTTGTGTGCAAAATTTGGGGTCAATGGGACTTGATTTAATACGTTTCGGCACGAGTTTTGTAAATTTGAAACTTGAAAACTCATAAGTGCGATTCGAAGTGCAATTCGTAATTTCGATGTTGTTTGATGTAATTTGAAACTCCGAGTAGGTCCTGTTATGTTACTGGAATTGTTGGTATATACGGACGGGGTCCCGAGTACCCCGAGTGCAATCCGGATCGAAATCGGATCAATTTTTGGACTTAGGCAAATTCTGAAATTTGCTGCTTTTGGTGTCATCGCACCTGTAGAGGAACTGACCGCAGGTGCGGACTCACACAAGAGAGCTGTGGCTCTCATAAGCGGACAAAGGGATACCCAGTTGGAGCCGTAGAAGCGGAAAGAGCTCCGCAGAAGCGAAGCCGCTTCTGCGATGGAACGAACCGCAGAAGCGTAGGTTGCGCAGAAGCGGGAGGCGAGGTCGCACCTGCGGTTGCGCAGAAGCGGACCATTGTCCGCAGGTGCGAAGGAAGCTGTCCAGTGCTGCTTCGCAGAAGCGGAAATGTGGTCGCAAATGCGACTCCGCAGAAGCGACAATTGGTCCGCAAATGCAAAAATACCTGGATAAAACATATAATTCGGGGGTTGGCAATTTTTACTCATTTTTGGATTTTAAGAGATCAGGTGAGGCGATTTTTCAAGAAAAATATCGGGGTAAGTGTTCTTAACTCAATATTGGTCAAATTACCCGAATCTATGGTTGTTTTTAACATTTAATTGGTGATTTGAGTTGAAAAATTATGAAAACCCTCTTAGTTTAGATTGAAGATTTGAGGGTCGAGTTGAGGTCGAAATTTAGTAATTTTGGTATGGTTGGACTCGTGGTTGAATGGGCATTCGTATTTTGTAACTTTTATCAGGTTCCGAGACGTGACCCCCACGGGCAATGTTTGAGTTAAATTTCGGATTTTGTTGGAAAATTTATATTTTCATATGGAATAAATTCCAATAATTTGTATTGATTGAATTGAATTAATTGTGACTAGACACGATGCTTTCGGAGGCCAATTCACGAGGCAAAGGCATAGCGGAGTAAAGAATTACCCGGTTCGAGGTAAGTGACTTGTCCAACCTTGTGTGGGGAAAATTTCCCTTAGGACTGATATTGATATAAAAATTTTGATGTGTTGAAAGTCGTGTACACGAGGTGACGAGTGTGTGCACGGGTTAAATGTGAAAGATTATGTCTTTAAATTGTGTGGATCATTGTTGCATATTAACTAAATTATTTTATTATGTTATATTCATCATCATTAATATATTTTTATATTTTAAATTTGCCTGACCTGTTCCTACTAAGTTATTTTACCTGTTTAGTTGAAACTCTGTTTCTTTTGTTCTGTGCATTATTTGAAGGTTGGATTTCTTCATTTAAATATTATTAAAATGAAGTATTTTACATTTAAAATTTTGATATTAAGGCAAGGTGTTTAATTTGTGAAATATTATTTTTGCTGAGTTATTCATTCCTAAATATTTTGTGAGATTTTGTACTCATTGTGATTGAGTTGTGAGTTCCTTATTGTGGAAAATATTATTGTTGTTGATTTATTTTGGCAAGTTGAATTATTTGGACACTTGAGGTGCAAATTGTGATATATTATGATATTGATACGCAGACGGTGGTATAAGGTCTGGGTGTTGAAACGCATGCGGTGAGATAAGGATGGCTTGATACGCGTGGCTAGTAGGGGAACTACTAAAAGTCATGCGATGTGATAAGGGTGGCTAAAATGCGAGATGCTATTTTGAGAAAAATATTTTCTTTAAAATTAAATGTGAAGGCTCCCGTGGTGATATCTGCCAGCGTCGGCAGACTCCGGAGTCCCCTTCTATCTTATTATGTTGTCTTTCTTATTTTCTTTAGACTCTAATATATAGAGACATTGAGGATAAGTTATTAGAAGCTTGTGACTTATTTCTACTGTATTTTGGGAGTTGTAATTGTTAAATTTACAGTTCTTATTTATTCAGTTATTAAGGATTAAATTTCAGTTTATATTCAGTTATTCCGCATTGATAGGCTTACCTAGTCTTAGAGACTAGGTGCTATCATGACATCCTGCGGAGGGAATTTGGGGACGTGACAAGTTAGTATCAGAGCTCTAGGTTCATAGGTATTATGAGTCACAAGCAGGTTTAGTAGATTCTTGCGGATCGGTACGGAGACGTTTGTACTTATCTTCAAGAGGCTATGGAACTGTTAAGAAAATGTTCACTTCTTTGATTCTTTATTGTGCGCAATTGTTGACTTCGAAATTATAAATTCTTGTCTTTCTATTCTCTCCCAGATGGTGAGGACACACACAGCTGGATCCGATTATCAGACACCCAAGCAGAGGTCGAGGAAGACCACGTGGTGCAGCCAGGGTACCTGCACGAGCTGCTGCAGAGGAACCACCAGTAGCTCCAGTTGGAGAGCAGGCACCTGAGACGCCTGTTACTACCCCTGCACTCCAGGAGACTGTTGCCCAGTTTTTGAGCATGTTTGGCACTCTAGCTCAGGCAGGGTTGATTCCACTTGCTCCTACCACATCTCAGGCCGGGGGAGGACCCGCCGCCCGTACTCCAAAGCCACGGGCCCAGGTTGACCATGCTCCATAGGTTATACTAGTGCAACCAGTTGTCCCAGTTATGCCCGAGGCTAGGGCAGCAGTTTTGGAGGGGGAGCAACTCAGGCTCGAGTGGTACAAGAAGTAACACCCTCCCACCTTCAGAGGATGCTCAGGGTTTTCTTGAGGAATGTCAGCGTATCCTCCGTACTATGGGTATTGTGGATTCCAATTGGGTTTCTTTCACGACATTCCATCTTAGAGGAGAGGCCTACCAGTGGTGGCGGGCATACGAGTTGGATAGTCTGGCTGAGGCAGCTTCACTCATTTGGACTCAGTTTTCAGATATATTCTTGAGGGAATATGTTCCTCAAAGTCTCATAGATGCATGACGCGCGAAGTTTGAGCAGTTGCACCAGGGTTCCATGACTGTGTCCTAGTATGCGGTTTGATTTAGTGATTTGGCTAGGCATGCACTAGCCTTGGTTGCTACTGTTCGAGAGCGGGTTCGTCGATTTATTGAGGGGCTCCATCCTAGTATCAGATTCAGTATGGCCCGAGAACTGGAGATGGAAATAACATACCAACAAGTGGTGTCAATTGCTAGGAGATTGGAGGGTATGCGGATCCGGGAGAAAGAAGAGAGGGAGGCTAAGAGACCTCGAGATTCTAGCACGTATAACAACTCTCGTGCCCCAGCTGCAGCCCGTCATGGTAGAGGCTATGTGATCCATCCTATTCATTCAGCACTTCCAACTTCTAGCGGTACTCCGGCTACTCCCAGACCCCAGGTTCCATATAATGCACTGCCAGTGTCTACTATACCTCATGTATGGGGTGCTTTCAGCGGGCAGTCCAGTCGATCAGGCCCGAGCCAGTCCCAGCAGTCACCTCCTCTGAGGGCTTGTTTTGAGTGTGGTGACACTCGTCATATCATAAGGGATTGCCCTAGACTTAGGAGGGGTGCACCTCCACAGATTTCTCAGGCCCCACCTATTCCACAGGGCCCTCAGGCTTCTCAGGCCATGATTACTACACCAGCTGCCACTCCACCTGCACAGCTAGCTAGAGGCGGAGGTCGGATAGGTAGGGGTCTCCCTAAAGGGGGAGGCCAGGCCAGATACTATGCCCTTCCTGCTAGGACAGAGGCAATTGCATCCGATTCTGTTATCACAGGTATTGTTTCAGTCTGTCATAAAGATGCATCAGTCTTATTTGATCCAGGCTCCACTGATTCTTATGTGTCATCTTATTTTGCCCCGTATTTGGGAGTATCCCATGATTCTTTGAGTTCTTCTGTTTATGTATCTACACCCGTGGGTGAATCTATTATTGTTGACCGCGTGTATCGGTCGTGTTTGATTGTTATCAGTGGTTTTGAGACCAGAGCTGATTTATTATTACTCAGTATGGTAGATTTCGATATTATTTTGGGCATGGACTGGTTGTTGCCCTATCACGCTATCCTTGATTGTCACGCCAAGACGGTGACTTTGGCAATGCCAAGTCTACCGCGGCCAGAGTGGAGAGTTACCTTGGATCATGTTCCTAGCAAGTTTGTTTCATTTCTTAAGGCTCAACGAATGGTTGAGAAGGGGTACGATGCATATCTGGCTTATGTGAGAGATGTTAGTGTTGATACTCCTACCGTGGAGTCAGTTCCTGTAGTAAGTGTAACGACCCGACTTGTCGTTTTAAGAAATTACGCCTCGTTCAGTGACTTAAGGTCTAAAGAAGCTTCGCAATATGTATTGTGACCCGCATGTATGGTCGAGTTTGGTTTTCGGAAGATTCAAAATTTAATTCAAAGAAAAATTCTCATTTTGAAGCTTAAATGGAAAGAGTTGACCGGGGAGTTGACTTTTGAGCAAACGACCTCGGAATAGAATTTTGATGATGGCAATAGCTTTGTATGATGATTTCGGACTTAGGCATATGTTCGGGTTTGGATTTGAAAGTCCGTAGGACAATTCGACACATTTTGGCGAAAGTTGAAAAATATAAGATTTGGGAAAAAGTCCGACCGAAGGGTGAATTTTTGATAACGAGGTTGGATTTTGATTCCGGAAATGGGAATAGCTCCATTACGTCAATTATGACTTGTGTGCAAAATTTGAAGTCATTCCGGATTGATTTGATACGTTTTGGCGCAAAATATAGAAGTTGAAGGATTTGAAAAACTTATAATTCGATTCGATGCGGGATTCGTAATTTCGACGTTGTTTGATGTGGTTTGAAGCCTCGACTAAGTTCGTATTGTATTTTTGGACATGTTGGTATAATTGGTTGAGGTCCCGGGGGCCTCGGGTGGATTTTGGAAGGTTAACGGAGCAATTCGGACTTGGAAGAAGCTGCTGGAAAATGGCAGCAACTGTTGGAGTCGCACCTGCGGAATTTGGGCGCAGGTGCGACCATCTCAGAAGCGAGAAGAAGCTCGCAGAAGCGAAATTGGCTGGGCTGGACTGAGGCCTCAGGTGCGAAGAATTTCCCGCACCTGCGTGATAGCAGAAGCGGAAGCTCTTTCGCAGGTGTGAGGGCAGCGCTAGTGGACGTCGCAGATAGCCAGAAAGCGAGCTCGCAGGTGCAAAAATATGTCCGCAGGTGCGGAATCTGGGCAGAACATTTAGGGCCAAAAATGGTCTTTTCGCCATTTTTCGTTTTGGATTTTTTGGAACTCGGATTTGGGCGATTTTGGAGGGATGTTTCACAAGCTTGGTTGGGGTAAGTGTTCTATATCCTAAAGTGTTTATATTTCATGAATCCATGATTATATTCATCATTTAATTCGGATTTAAATGGAAGAAATCAAGATTTTTGTAAAATCTTCCAATAACGAAAATTTAAGATTTGGAAGTCGAGTTGTTATTGGAATTCAATAAAATTGGTATGGTTGAACTCGTATCGGAATGAGTGTTGGGATTTCATGAAAATTATGTCGGTTTCCGAGATGTCGGTCCCGCATTGACTTTTGTTGACTTTTTGGAATAAATTTTTAAGTCGACGTATTATTATCCGGAATTGTTTCCAATGAATTCTAATGAAGTTATACAATTAATTTGGATAGATTTGAGCTGTCCGGAGGCCAATTCAAGCAAGAAGGCTATTTTGGAATATCGGCCTACCTTCAAAAAGGTAAGTGTCTTGCTTAACCTCGAGTGGGGGAATTACCCCTTAGGCATTGAGTCTTATGTGCCATTTGTGAAATGTGAAAAGCCGTGTACGCGAGGTGACGAGTAAGTACTCGGGATTATACGTGCAAAATTCATTGAATTAAAGTCTTAGGCATTATTGCGTAGTAAATTGGGAAATTGAAGAAATTTTTTAAATCATCTGTTTGCCATGCCTGAATCCTTATTATTGAATTTGTTTTTATATGATAATTTGATGTGATTGTTACTTGAAATATTTATGAAATTTCGTGAGTATTGTTGGTTTAATATTTCTTGAAAATAAATTCCAATATGAATCTTCTTATGTAAATAATTAATTTAAGAGAGCTTAAGAATAAATGTTAATTATAATTATCTAAATTTGCATTAATGAAAGTTTTGCTTTATGCTGAGTAATTTTTATCTCTATTGATAGTTTTTGGGTGTTATATACATTGTGTGGAGCCTTGGGCTATTTGTTGTGAAATTAATTGATTTTGTTATATCTTTGGAATTTGGTTGTGGCCATTGGGCAAATTGTTATATGAATTGATTTTATTATATTGTCGTGTTAATTTCCCGGGTAAATTGTTGTGTTGTGTGAGTTACTATATTGGGGAGATAAGGGTGGCATTTCACCATTGATATTATGTGGGTATAAGGGTGGCATTTCACTGTTGTTGTGTTTGTTGGAATATTGTCTGGGCGGAGCGATAAGGGTGGCTATAGGAGCGATAAGGGTGGCAATAGGAGTGATAAGGGTGGCTATTGATATTGTCTGGGCAGAGCGATAAGGGTGACTATAGGAGTGATAAGGGTGGCAATAGGAGCGATAAGGGTGGCTATTGTCAGGGGCGATATGTGTTGATGTGGGGTTGTGGTGTTGATAATTTTTAGGTGATGTTGTGATTTTATTGTGTTTATTTCTATACCTTGTGCAACTTGTCTTATTGTTGGTAAATTGATAACAATCTGATGCATGTTGCAATTGAGAGCCTGTGGCTATTGCCAGGCGGATTAAAAATGGAAATGTGGGCACGAGGTGCCATGAGTAAATAATGATAATTGGCACGTGAATTGTCCGTACAGTTGTGATATGAAATGAGGGCACGAGATGCCGGGAAAATATGATGATTTAATTATGGGCACGAGGTGTCGTGGAAATATGAAAATGGGCTGAGACCCGTGTTTACGAAAAATATGAAAATGGGCTGAGACCCGTATTTTTATGATTATGAAATGAGGTGTCACATGGTGACTTTTTAATTGAAAGAATTATATTCAAAATATTTATTTGGAAGGATTTTTACTTAGAAAGTATTATATGAAAGAATTTTATTTGTAAGATATTTATTTGAGGAAATTATATTTGAAAAGATTTATTGAAAGAATTATATTTGAAAAATAATTATTTGAGAAAATTATATTTGAAAGAGAGTTATCTGGAAGAATTATATGTGAAAGACATTTATTTGAAGGACTTGATTTAATTGGGTGTACTTGTGTTTATTAATTGTTGAGTGATATTAATGGTATTCTTGTTGTCTGCTGTACATATCACTGGTTGTTCCATGTTGTCCTATTGTTATTTGTTTCCTATTATTTTGTATATTATATTGCACAGGTTATTAGACTAGTGAGTGTCTTGACTGTACCTCGTCTCTACTCCATTGAGGTTAGTCTTGATACTTAATGGGTACCGACTGTGGCGTACTCATACTACACTTCTGCACATTTTTGTGCAGAGCCAGGTATTGAAGATAACAGACTTGAGCAGAGTTAAAGCGGGATCGTAAGGATTCAAGGTAGAGTTGCTTGGTCATCGCAGTCCCTTGGAGTCTTTTCATTTCATTGTACTGTTAACTTGTAATCAAACAATATTGTATATTCGTTCCTCGTGATCATTCTATGTATTTAGTTAGAGTTCGTGACTCAGTACTACCAGTCTTGAGAGGTTGTACATTCATATATTGTAATTATTTCCGTTGTTATTTATTTTAAAAAAAACAATGGCTCCAAATATGTAATGAAAATCGGCTTACCTAGTCTTAGAGACTAGGTGCCATCATGACTCCTGTGGTGGGATTTTGGGTCGTGACAAGTTGGTATCAGAGCTCTAGGTTCATAGGTTATACGATTCACGAACGAGTCTAGTAGAGTCTTGTGGATCGGTACGGAGACGTCTGTACTTATCTTCGAGAGGCTACAGAACTGTTAGGAAATTTCCATTTCTTTCATTCCTGTCGTGCGGAATTTGTTGAATTTGGAATTTGAACCTTTGTATCTCCATTCTCTCATAGATGGTGAGGAAACATGCTACTGGGTTAGCGGAGCAGGCATCCGCACATACTGCTAGGGATACAAGAGGCCGAGGCCGAGGTAGAGGCCGAGGAAGGGCACGTGATATGACTAGAGCACATGTCAGAACAACAGTTGAGGAGCCACCAGTAGCTCCAGTTGGGGGACAGGTACCAGAAGCACTTGTTGTTACCCCCGGACTTCAGGAGACTTTGGCACAGTTCCTGAGTATGTTTGGTACATTAACTCAGGCGGGATTGATCTCTGTTGCACCAAACATTCCACAGATTGGGGGAGTAGCTCAGACTCCTACCACAATTCCAGAGTAGCAGGTTCACGTTGGTCAGGTTCCGGGTGTAGTACCGGTACAACCTGTTATTCCGGTTCGGCCTGAGGTCAGGATCGAGGCATCAGAAGAAGAACAAAAGAGACTTGAAAGGTTTAAGAGGTATAGTCCACCAACTTTCAGTGGCACAGCTACAGAGGATGCCCAAGAAGTTTTAAAAAATTGTCACCGTATTCTCCGCACCATGGGTAATGTGGAGGTGAGCGGAGTTGCCTTTACTACATTTCAACTGTCAGGCGCAGTGTATCGGTGGTGGCAAATCTATGAAGAAGGTAGACTAGCCGATGCCACGCCACCAACTTGGGTTCAATTTTCGGAAATGTTCTTGAAAGAGTTTGTTCTCCAGACTCTCAGAGATGCATGGCGCACAGAGTTGCGTCAGGGCACTATGACAGTGTCAGAATATGCTATCAGGTTCAGTGAGTTAGCCCGTCATGCACCTATGTTAGTTCCTACAATCAGAGAACGGATTCGCAGATTCATTGAGGGGCTCGATTATGATATTAAAATATGCATGGCTCGAGAGTTGCAAACTGATACTCCATTTCAACAAGTAGTGGAGATTTCAAGGAAGATTGGGGGTGTTTTAGGCGAGGAAAGAGAGTCTAAGGAGGCCAAAAGGTCTCGAAAATCTGGAGGGTTCAGAGGATTTTACTCTTCAGCTAGAACCCATTATAGCGGAGGCTCGAGCAGTCGGTCAACTCAGTCCGCACATCAGAATACTCGGAGTGCTCCAGTTTACAGTGCACCACCGACACGAGTTTCTTACAGTGGTTATTCCAGTTATCCGGCACAGACTCAGTACAAGCAGCTGCGACCTCAGAGGGGTTGTTATGAGTGTGGTGATACTAGGCATATCATGAGAGATTGTCCCATACTTGGGAGGGGTGGATTTCATCAGAACACTCCAGCTACAAGCTTTATTCCAGTTGATATTCCACGTGCACAGTCAGCTAGAGATGGAGGACAGGCGGGTAGTGGGCGCCTGAGAGGTGGAGGCCCGACCCGTTGATTTAATCACTATGATTTGGCTGAGGCCAATACACCCGATGGTGTCGTTACAGGTACGATCCTGATTTTTATTATAAAATGATATTTTCCTTAATTTGATTCAGTTCTGAATATTGAGGTGAATCCTCCTATTATG